>NW_028270144.1:86366492-86667992 GCF_037043375.1 Chiloscyllium plagiosum
CTAATTTATTTGAGATTTTTTAGGAAGTTTCAATGAAAGGGGATAAAGGAGAACTGGTAGATGTGTTGTATTTGGACTTGCAGAAGGCATTCAACACAAGATATCTCACAAAAGGTTAAGTAAGAAGAGCATATAGTATTAAGGTAGAATGTTGGCATGAACAGAGAATTAACTAATGGCCATTGAGACAGCAATTGGGATAAGAGGCTCTTCTTCAGGTTACAAGGGGATACAAACAGTTTACAGAAATATTGATAGGTTAAGTAAATGGGAAAAATATAGGCAAATGAAGCATAAAGTGGGAAAACGTGATGTTGTTCATTTTGGAATAGAGAACAAAAAAGAGTGTATTATTTAAATGGAGAAAAGATGCAGAAAGCTGCAACACAAAGGGACTTGGTAGGGACAAAATGCTAGCACACAGATGTAGCAGGTAATCAGGAAGACTAATGGAATGTTGGCCCTTATTTCAAGGGATCAGTACTGCAAGTACTGATGAGACCACATCTGAGAGCAGTTTTGGTCTCCTCAATTCAGGAAAAATATTGTTTCATTGGAAGCAGTATAAATAAGTTTCACTAGAATGGTTCTTGGTCTAGAGGGATTCCCTTAGCAGCAAAGATTAAACAGTTAGGAGTTGAGAAGAATGAGAGGTGATCTCATTGAAATATATAGGATTCTCAAGGGGTTTGATAGGGTAAATGCTGAAAGGATGTTTCTCCTCATGGAGAGTGCAGGATCAGAGGGCATAGTCTCAGAATGCCAATTTCATACTGAGATGAGGAGAACTTTCTACTGTCAGGAGGTTGTGACTCTTTGGAATTCCTTGCCTCAGAGAGCTGGGGGAAGGGGGGCGGTGGCAGAGTCCTTGTGCATATTTAAGACTGAGATAGGTAGATTCCTGATCAGTGGAGAATCAAAGGTTATGGGAAAGGACAGGAAATGGACATGTAGAATGTCATGTCAGATCAACCATGATTCTATTGAATGGCGGAGCAGGCTCAAGGGGCCAAATGACTTATTCTCCTTCCTATTTCTTATGGTCATCCCAGGAATTAGTCCAGCTAATCTTTTGTGCATTGTTGCAGGCAATGATATCCTTCCTTAGGTATGGAGTATAACATCTCCTGGGGGTCTCTGGGTAACTCTTGCGTCTTAGTTAGAGGGTGTGGGTTCAAATGATTACTCCTAAAGCAAAGATCTAGGATGATATGGCAGTGAGGCAGTTCTATATTAAACTGAGGCCCTGTCTTCTCTCTCAGGTAGCCAGAAAAGATACTAAAACTTCATTTTGAAGAGAAGCAGCATGGTTATCCTTGGTGATGGGGCCAATATTTATCCCTCAATGATCATCATTAAAGCAAAGTCAGAAGTCACATAATATCAGGTTATAGTCCAACAGGTTAATTTGAAATCATAAGCTTTCGGAGCACTGCTCCTTCAACAGGTGAATCGTCAGGTCATTTCACCTGATGAAGGGGCAGTGCTCTGAAAGCTTGTGATTTCAAATAAACTGTTTGGATTGTAACCTGGTGTTGTGTGACTTCTGACTTTACCCACCCCAGTCCAACACCAGCACTTCCACATCACCATTAATGCAGACTCACTGTGTTTGTTGGACATGCCTTTTCAGTATCTATTCTACCTGCTGGTGCATGTGAAATTTCTCCCACCACTGACACCATTGTTCTGGATTCACTCATATGGCTACCCCTGACTTTCTCTTGCTGTCACGCCTCCAGCTCACCACTTCTTGTTGGATCTCTCCTGAGCCCTCGCCACCACTGCTGACTGCACTGTTCAATGTCTCATATTCTGACCTCTCCAGAGTCTTTGTTGGCCCCCTCCAGATCATTAGTCACTCACGTGACAACTCCCTCACTGCCTCCATCTTTATAGGTGGTGGTTGCAGTGGGTAAGACATGTAGGGTCTGAAGCTAGTGCAGAGATTCTCTTTCAGCAGGCCTTCCTTTCCCAATGGCAGCTCCCCCTCTTGAGCTCCGATTACCTGTGAACGATGGTCCTCTTAGTAGGCTGCCTGCTGTGCAGTCTTCCTACATAGCTTGGAAACAAATAGAGGCAGAATGAGACCCTTTCATGTCTTCTTCAGACCTTAATTGGTTTGTGGAGGTAGCTCGTCCTTCACACTCTGACTTGAGATTAATTGGGAGGGAGGCAGGAAGGCGGTGTCCTCCTGCTCAATCAATTGACTCTCCACCCACTTTGATTCCCCCAACTTGCCCCTGAATTACCTGCATGAGGCTTAAAATTCTTCCCACTATCTTTTACTTTAGGGTAAGATGATCAGCAAATTTTGCAAAACTTATTTATTCAAGAGGAAACCGCATATTAACATGAACAGCCATAGTTGCAAAATAAATTCAGGTATAAAGGTAGATATGTATTGAGAAGTGAGGGCAGTTAAACATGAGAGCATTGAGGTTGTGGTTCAGCTGGGAACCAGGTCTTGAGAACATATGCTGAGAAATCACAGCAAGCTGCTATGATTTTCCATTCATTAAAATTAATAGATGGAAAATCACAACCTGTGTTCCACTGATTTCATGAGTTGCACTCCCTGTGCTTGGTTCTTCCCAATGGGACTGCCAGACTGCAGAACCAATCCTCAAGAGAAGACCCAAATTAATGGAATTTCAAAGATAGAATGGCCAGAACTAATAAAACTGGGGAGGAGGCTGAAAGAGTAGGATGCCGTCGTTGAGATCAGTCAACTCAGAACAGAGACAAATCTGCAACATCTGGATAAATTTGCTCTGCTTTCAGGGAAGCTTTAAGTCATTTGCTTATGTCACATACTCTGCAGTGAGTTTCAGTTTTTCAAGGTAACATCAAAACATGAAGAATGCTATTCCCTCAGCATTAAACATTGAGTGTGTGCAAAATACAAACCAACCTGACCTATTACCATTGTTCACTATCGTCATGGTGACATGATAAAATATTGTTGTGCATAATACATTAGGCAAAAATATTGATGTGGGCCCTTGTTTGATCCACAAGTATTTAAGTATGGTGATGCAGGAGGGAGGTTCATGACTGAGGCACATCATATATTGTGGGTAATTAGAGAGCTTGGTGTTTTGCAAAAAGGATGAATAAAGAAGTCGGGCAGCCACTAAACACTGTTATGACACCTGTAGACAAAACTCTCAAATATGAAGAATGATAATTTAGCTGAGGGAGGCTGCCAGTTTCACTGCTCCTTTAATTGATTACTTATTATGATGCCATTAGAGTTAAACTTCCTCCCTTGATTTTTCTATTAGCTACCTTACAGCTCCCTGGTTTGAATATTATTTGTAATAACTTCTAAACTTACCAAAATTAACCATGTTTCCCATAGAATGCTCACAAATGAAGGGTGGTTCTGTTATTGTCTGCCATAAGAGGAATCCAGTTAACATTTTGAAATGGAGATTCTGTTGGATGGGTGCTACTGGAATTTTCTGGCAGACTTGCGAGTAGAATGCTTCATTTCAACAACGACAATGGTATTGGTACTAGATAGAAATGAAACTTCCCTTGCAATGGTTTTAAAGCTGAGGCAAACTTAATCGAATGTATAATTGGAGGTGGGGTTCAATCAGTTATGATGGCTTTTCTGCTCCATCCAAGGTTCAAAGCCTTGTTAACACTTACCATTTAAAAACTTTGCAACTATTTTTAATTTTTCTATTCCCTTGGATAAGCCTCTGTCTTTCAACTAGTTTTAGGAATGTTTGTTTATTTTACGTCTTCTGACTGTCTCTTGCTCTTGTTTTCAGTGGATGTCAGTCACTTCACCCGACAACTCTGACTCCACCTCATAGAGTGTGTAGAAATAAGGCTAATTTCAAGGCTGATTTATCTGATGTTCTTGAGAATTCTAAAGATATTCTGCTGGACTTTACATCTAATGAAGCATGCTAGTGTTTAGAGTTTTCCATTTCCTTTTTCTAATTCCGTTGGAAATGTTTGCCAATCTAAAGAAAAACCTGTCCGAAATGCTGACCTAGTTTTCACTGGATAGATACCAACTGACCTTCTGTGCGTTTTTGTTTCAATGAAACCTTCATAAAACTATTGTCCTATATAAACTTTTGCATGAATGCATGTAGTGCCTTCTATTCCTGAGAAAATATTCTGCCTATTGTTTTATTCATTTCTGGTTCCAGGATGTTGCTAGATGGGCCAGCATTTATTTCCATCCTGAGTTGACCCATACCAATGTCAAGGAGGGAATTCCTTCTTGTGCTTTTTCCTATAGTGAGTTTGGCAGAGCATAGGAGGGCATTTCATCAAGTGGAAGGTGCTGGGTGGGGGCCTTGCCATCATTCCCCTTCTGCTCTGATTAGGGAGCACTGGCAGAAAGCACTACCTCCCCTGTGGCACTGCCATTCAGCAGAGCTGCTGGCCTTTGGGGTCTATGATCTGAAGGTAGGCTAGCCACTGGTCTGTCGTGCTTGAGTTAGAGCAGTGTGCAGCGGGCCTTCCTGGACAAGGTGATGCACTTTGGAGGTGTTAGCATACTGATAATGTTGCTTGACTAGTAATCTAGAGGCCAGTAGTTGAAAGCTAGTGTCAATAATGGTAACCATAAAACTATCAACAATTGTCTCAAAAACCCACATGGTTCACTTATATGTTTTAGGAAAGCAAATCTGCCATTCTTGACTGGCCTGGATGTAACTCCAGAATCGCAATAACTACTTGCTGAAATGGATTTGCAAACACTCAGTTCAAGAGCAATTATGGTGGACCATAAATGCTGTACTTACCAGTGATGCCCACATCCCATGAAAGAATATATTATAACAAAAGCTTCCTCTGGCTGCCCCAGCTGGGCTGAGATGCCTGTCACTTCCACACGTTCTGTTCAATGTGAGAAAGAATACATTTTCATTCCATTCTTGCACATAATGCATATATTATCCATTGCAGAAAACCTTGTAACTCCTTACAAACAGCAACCTTACGCATCCAAGTACTGCATCCTCTTTTTTTTTAAATTTAACCTATTTTTCTGATCAACCTGCTTAGAAATATAATGACACACCTCTAGAGTAGGTGGGACTTGAACCCAGACTTCTAATGCAGGGGTAGGGACATCACCACTGCAACACAAGAAGGCCCTGATGTTTCTACATGGTTTCGAACCACAGTCCTTTCATGTGTAAAGTGAATGTGATAACACGTGGTACTTATCTTATTTGTACATTAGCTCCTCCCCATCTTTTGGTGCAAAAGGTATGTGTAAATATCAATGTGCTTAATAGTACATGAGATGGCTTTAGAATTTATAAAGAGCATCTGATACACCTCAAAATCTGACCTTGTTTCTGCACTATGCAACATAGTGCTCTTTCAACTAACAGATGAAATGTTAAACTGAGGCCTTGTTCTAGTGATATTGTTTGAAGGGCAAATTGGTGTATGACAGAAAGAGAAAGTGTCAGGTGACCTTTATGACATTACTACATCACATTACTACACGTCAGCAAATTACTTCATTGGCAATCATCGCTTAAGATTCCCTAAGAGACTCTATATAATTGCCTGATTATTTGCTCTCTCTTTTTCAAAACATTACATTTTAGCCTGATCCTGTAATATTATAATACAATCGAAAAATTCTCCACCAGCTCAATATGAGAAATATTGATAACATTTTAATATTGTTACATTATTAGAGCACCATGTCATCAGTGAGAAGGGATAAACTGAAATTGCACAGGCTAGTTGTTTTAATCTCATGTGAGAACTTGCTGTGCACAGATGGTCTGCTTTGATCCCTATATTACAACAGTGAATACACTTCAAAGGTACTTCAATTGATTATGAAATGTTTTGGTACAACTTGAGGTAGTGATAGGTGCTATAGAAATGTAAGTTTTTATATATTCCCTGCTAAATGTTTACAGAGAGAAAACCATCAAAAAAAGAAAGCAGCAAAGTAAGGTTTTGTTAAATGGGGGAGAAAGCTATTAGGGCCTTCCTTGTAGACGTCCCAAGGCTGTGCATGTGTGATTAAAATTTTCCCAGCATTTAAAAAAATAGCAAAGTGAAAAGCAGAAGGAATTTAATCTTGAGCCTTAGCAGGCTTTAAATAAAATCAGAAATGCTAACCTCTTCACATTTAGTGATTGGGTGCAGAAATGCCACTTGAAGTTTCAGAGAATTGGTTTCATCTGTGAATGTGATTTATGTTTAAACAGATGAGAAACCTCAATCTACACAATGCAATGGCAGTGTCTAGTGGTTTAATATTTGTCTTTGAAGATTGAGTTCAAATCCAGGCCTCAAAATGTAGAAATATAAAATAGGCATTTGTTCTGGTGGTATAGTTAATCTTAGTTTGTCTTTTAACCTGACCAATTTAAACCATCTGGGAACATGACAGAGTGGAAAAATGTTGATTTGAATTCTTCGCAAGAAACACAGTACACTTGAAAGATGGGTATGGATCCAAGTAGGTCCCTCCGCAACCAATGCTTTGACGTGAAATAGTTAGGCATCTGCTTTATTTTGGTGCAAGGCGACAGAAAGTTGGCTCTTGAAACATTAATTAGCCATTTGACAGCAAGCTAAACAAATAAGAAGTTAATTGAAATACTGGGATAGGATATTAATTTATTTTAAATGTAAGTGGTGGAAGGCACATATGCTCTGTAAGATAGCAGCAATAATGATTTCGTTTCCACACCATTATTCAAACTGAAGGCTGTTTAAGTGAATAAGCAGCATTTTATTTTCACTTTTCTTTTTGCTATTTTCACTTATATTTCCAACAAATGCCTGCCACACCTGCATTCTACCAATACTAGAGTAGAAACAGGAGCCTTTTTGCTCTATGAACTCCAGAGCCACAATGGGTGGTGCATTTATCCCCCAGCCCATCTGAAAGGCCACATCTGGACTCTTATCACTAGAAATTGCACAAATGGTCATTATAACGTCACTGTTCCTTTTAACTGTTCACTGTTCTCACTGTTTTGGCTACGAGTGATGCATCAATGTCACAAGGTGATTTTAAATAGGATGTTAAATGATTCAGTAATTAATAACTGACAACATTCACAGATGAGGCCACTCATGGATGATCTCCTTTTTTAATCTGCCAGGAGGCAGAAAGATGAAAATAATTGTTGTATAATGATGAACCTCCCAGGAAATCCCAGCCTGACAGTCTGTCTACCATAGCAGCCAGGACATCAGACAGTCAAAGCCCTTCATGACAACAGATAATCAGATAAATAAAACATTGAAGATCTGAGGAATAGAAGGGTTTGCAGTTTCAACTATCTTTTGGATTTTCCCCTCATTGGCATTATCCGTATTTTCCCATTCTTCAGGTGTACAGGATGACACTCCCACTGGCTTTTGGACAAGGGTTTGAAGCAATAAGTGTACACAAGAACCAAATTATTTTAAAAGCCATTTGACTTGCTTCCTCTGTTTCGTTGAATGTTCTTGCTCTTTTCTGACAGAATGAATGCCAGAAGGCTTGATGAAGTTGTCATATTTCTGTAAAGAATGTAACCTTTCTCTTTAACCTGCTGTGATATGTTAGCCCCTCTGAGCTCCTTTCAGTTTTTCAAAAGTTATGTTCCTTGATTTGCTTCCAGAACATGAAGACCAGTTTTGAGAATTAGGCAAATACTTTATAATTATTTATCTACCTATGCTAAATGATTATTTAAAGATGCAATAATTTGAGAAGCCTCTTAAGTGCTTGAAAATGGGCTCATTTGAACTAAATGAAACAACACAATGTGACATAGTAGCCTCATTTACAACCTGAACTCCATGTTGACAGTAAATAATGACTGATCAACCGTCCTGGTACACTAGGCTGTACTCCTCTAAGGTTTAATTTAGGTACAGTGCAGTACTGCCTTAATTGCATATCAAATTATCTTAACACAGCAATCATTTGAGGATGTGGACTGTTTTTTCATCAGTAACATAAATTTTTCCTTGTCAATAACATAAAAATAATAAAGGCAAAGAGAATTTCAGAATAGCCCAGAACTTCTTAATCAGACTTTGATGCCATTCAACTAGGGTTAGAGTAGGAAAAAGACATTTTTATTTCATCAATTTTTTGGCAGTTTGAACTGTGATTAGGCAATGAACCAAGAAAGAGAAAATATTGCCTTAAAGATACCTTATGGTGTCCATTTGCAATTTATCATTGCATAATTGGAAGCTATAACAGTTGTAATTATTGCATGATTTTTCACTCTTAGGGATGGAAAGAGTGTTGGTGAGAGGTAAAGTAAAGGCACAAGTTGGCCCTGGAGAGAAAATCATACCTTTCTCGTTATTCTTATAACTGAGTGTTGAGTCAACCAGTCCCTTTGGAGATTTCTCAACTCACCAGCCAGAAGGCTCAAGTGGTCAATTCATGGCCACTTAAAAATATCAACTCACTACTTATCTCCCTGGTGGATGAGAATGGTGGTAAGCTGTCTGACAAGGAAACTGTGGTGACTTGCTTGCCACTTGAAGGGATGTGGGGTCTCTGTTTGCCTAATCTCGGGGCAATGAGGTAGAGCGTTTGTCACCACCCAACATGCTCACCACCACGTTTAGAAGATTTATCAGAAAATCATGCCCAAGATCCATGTTGTAACTCTTTTTACAGACTGTTTGGTTCAGTGACAGAAATAACCTCCACTTTTGCAGAAACATTTGAAATGTTTGTTGGAGTATCCTAAACTCAGCACACATTCCATGTCACATGCATCACTAAGAGTTCTTGATTTGTCTGCCTTATTAAAACGAGATGAATTAAGAAATGTATATTTAATTTCAGCATAACTCGTAAGGGATCAGTCAAGTCCAATCTAATTTGTAATGCAGCTCATATGAGCCTTCTGGCAATGTATTTGGCTTTCTCCCATTTCTTACCCACTTGCTACCGTCTGGCAATATCATTTGAAAAAAAGCCAGATTGCATATGTATGCTCAATAGTTAGTTCCACCTCGCCATTGTCACAAGATTGTCAGACTGCTTGTCAGACCTCTGGTAGATGAACAGAAATTTACTCCAGCTAAATATTGGGATGATTGAAGCTGTTGTTTTTGATTTTTATTATAACCTGGTCACCATCCCTTTGACCTCCACCTTCCATATTTGTATTAAATTGGAGATAGAAAACTTTGCAGGTTGAATTGGGGATTGGAAAGAAATAGCAAATGAACAAGCAAAGTAATAGGATGAACTGAAATGAGTCAGAAGCTCCAGAAAAGAGCAATGAGGTGGTTAGTTGCAAGGTTTTCAGAATTGCATTGCACAGAAAAATTAATGTTGAAGAAAGGCTCCTAAACCTCTGTTTAGGAAAATGATGGTTTAGTTAGTC
The DNA here is from genome assembly GCF_037043375.1 of Chiloscyllium plagiosum. NCBI lineage: Eukaryota > Metazoa > Chordata > Chondrichthyes > Orectolobiformes > Hemiscylliidae > Chiloscyllium > Chiloscyllium plagiosum. The sequence continues at coordinate 86,375,858 of NW_028270144.1, forward strand.
TGTTGAGGATTCAAATATCACTGAAAACTTCTACCAAAGATACAACAGTACAGTGGCAAGATGTTAGAGGACATTCATTGGCCTTAGTTTGTCGTCTATTAATTTTAAATAAAAGTGTTTCATTTTAAATATTTATATATAATCAGAAAGCAAATCAATAAAATCAGTTAAAATCCAAAGTGCCTCTGGTCTCATAAAGTTTGTGCCTTCTTCATTTAGTTTCACAGCTTTAGATTGGATCAGTCTGATCATAGCTGATCGTCTAACTCAGTACCTTGTTCCCATTTTCTCTCCATACACTTTGACCCCTTCAGCCCAAAGAATCTATCTTCTTGAGAACATGCAATGTTTTGGCTTCAACTGCTTTCTGCAGCAGAGAATTCCACCACTCTTTGGGAGAAGAAGTTTTTCCTCATCATTGTCCTAAATAGCCCACTCCCTATTTTTAGACTCTCATGCCTGATTCAGAATTCCTCAGTCATTGGGAACATCCTTCCTGCATTTATCCTATCTAGTCCTGTTAGAATTTTATAGGTTTCTATGAGACTCACCTTCATTCTTCTAAATTCCAGTGAATATAGTCTTAACTGATCCAGTCTATCTTCATACATCAGTTGTATTGATGTAGGGATCAGTCTGGTAAAATAAGGAGACCACAAATGTGCTCAATACGCCAGGCGTAATCTCACCAAGGTCCTGTACAATTGCTGCAAGACATCCCTGCTCAAATCCTCTTGCTATATAGACAAAAATAATGTTTACCTTTCTTGCTGTCTGCTGCACCTGCATCCTTACTTTCAGCAACTTTGGTACAAGGACATCCGGCTGTTGTTGGTCTTCCCTCTTTCCCAATCAATCACCATTTAAATAATAATCTGCCTTCCAGTTTTTCCTACTAAAGTGGATAACCTCACATTAAAGTGGATAACTCACATTTATCCATATTATATTTCAATTGCCACACATGTGGCAGCACAGTGGCTCAGTGGTTAGCCCTGTTATCTCACAGCACTAAGGACTTGGGTTCAATTTCACTCTTGGGTGACTGTCTGTGTGGAGTTTGCACTTTCTCCCTGTGTCTGTATGGGTTTCCTCCCCCAGTTCAAAGATGTGCAGATTGGGTGGATTGGCTATGTTAAATTGTTTAGAGAGTGCAGGCTAGGTGGGTTAACTATGGGGAATGCAGGACTTTTGTGGGTCTGGATGGGATGCACTTCACAGGGTCAGTGTGGACTTGGTGGGCTTGGTGGGCTAAATGGCCTGTTTCCACACTGCATGGATTCTATTCTATTTGCCCACTCACTCAATTTATCAAAATTACAATTAGTTTCTGTGGATGTAACAAGGCAACCTTTTAACGTTAACTCCTTTGTTTTTTAACCACTTTTTGAGATGAGATGATATGTGATCTCAGATGTGAAATGAGGACTTGGTTCACTGTAACATTGTATGAATGTTTGATGAAAGTTTCTGTTTCCTATCAATCCTCATTCATTAAGATGTTCAACCAAGACCATCCAAAAAAGGTCGACCTGGACCTAATATACCAGCCACTACAGCAGACAGCTGAAACTGACAACTGGAAGCGGCAGGGACAGGCCACTATAAATGCCGGAGAAAACACCACAGAAGCGCTTCACAGGAGGCTCCCAAGCACTGAGGATGTCACCTAGACAGGGGACGAAACGTTTGCAACAAAAACTTCCAGCTCGGCGAACAGAACCACAGCTATGAAGTTGGATGGTTAGTCATGATCACAGTGAATGGTGAAGCAGGCTGAAAGGTCTGAATGGCCTATTCTTGATCCTAGCTTCTATATAAAGAAGTGGCTCCAAAAACAGATTAAAGTCTAATAATTCTGCAGAGATAAACTCATCTCCTGACTCCCAAAATCTGTCCACCATCTATAAGGTACAAGTCAAGAGTGTGTTGGAACACTCCCCACTTGCCTGGGTGAGTGCAGCTCCAACAATACTCAGGAAGCCTGACACCATCCAAGACAAAGCAATCTGTTTGATCAGCACCACATCCACAAATATCCACTTCCTCCACCAGTGATTCTCAGTCACAGCAGTGTGTATCATCTATAAGGTGCACTGTAGAAATTTGCCAAAGATGCTTTGACAGCACCTTCCAAACTCATGACCACTTCAACCTAGAAGGACAGGGGCAGAACATACATGGGACCACCATCACGTGCAATTTACTCTTCAAGCCACTTCCCACCCTGACTTGGAAATATATTGCTGTTTCTTCAGTGTCATTGAGTCAAAACACTAGAATTCCCTCCTTCACAGCATGTGGTTCTACCTACTATAAATGGGCTGCAGCAGTTCAGGAAGGTAGCTCACCAGCACTTTCTCAAGGACAGCTAATGATGGATGATAATGCTGACCTAGCCAGAGATGCTCACAGTCTATGAATGAATAATAACAAAAGAAAAAGAAAGGAGACCCATTATTAAAATTGTGATGAAGGAAGGGAGCATTTATTCAAGTCTCAGACAGCAGAAAGCCTTCAGAAAAACCAATGAAAGAGGTGGACATTATGAATAAAGTTGTACACAGCAGGACTCAGTCAGAAAAACCTGTGATTAAAGTGAGCATCATTATTAAAGCTGCAAGCAATGGGATTCATTCAGTAACGCTGTTCAGCTAAACTGGAATAATTTATTTGGACTACAAATAGTGGGATTCATGTTGAGAAGCTGTGATAAAGGTGGAAATCCTCCAGTTTACCAACAGAAGGCAGGAATTCTCCACTTTATCCACAAAAATTGCTGGAAAACTCTCTGTTAGCAGCATGTCTATTAATGCAAAAGTAGTACTTTAATTTAAGTGATGAAGATAAATAAACGCATTTGGAAAACAAGGAAAAAAGAGCAGGAATAGGTCAATCAGCCCTTCAAGCCCATCCCTCTGTCTAATGAGATCATCATGAATCTTCTTCAACCTTGTTTTTCTGCGCAATCTCTTGATGCTCCTTCCTAACAGAAAGATGTTGTGAAAATTGAAAGGGTTCAGAAAAGATTTACAAGGATGTTGCCAGGGTTGGAGGATTTGGGCTATAGGGAGAGGCTGAACAGGCTGGGGCTGTTTTCCCTGGAGCATTGGAGGCTGAGGGGTGACCTCATAGAGGTTTACAAAATTATGAGGGGCATGGATAGGGTAAATAGGCAAAGTCTTTCCCTGGCATCAGGAAGTCCAGAACTAGAGGGCATAGGTTTAGGGTGAGAGGGGAAAGATATAAAAGGGACCTAAGAGGCAACTTTCCACGCATTTGGAAAACAAGGAAAAAAGAGCAGGAATAGGTCAATCAGCCCTTCAAGCCCATCCCTCTGTCTAATGAGATCATCATGAATCTTCTTCAACCTTGTTTTTCTGCGCAATCTCTTGATGCTCCTTCCTAACAGAAAGATGTTGTGAAAATTGAAAGGGTTCAGAGGGTGGTACCTGTATGGAATGAGCTGCCAGAGGAAGTGGTGGAGTCTGGTACAATTGCAACATTTAAGAGGCATTTGGATGGGTATATGAATAGTAAGGGTTTGGAGGGATATGGGCCGGGTGCTGGCAGGTGGGATAGATTGGGTTGGGATATCTGGTCGGCATGGACAGGTTGGACCGAAGGGTCTGTTTCCATGCTGTCCACCTCTATGACTCTATATGTAGAAATCTTGCAATCTCAATCTTGGCCAAGTGCTGATTAGGTGATTGCTTTGTGGAATAGAACATTGAACATAGAACAATACAGCGCAGAACAGGCCCTTTTGCCCTCGATGTTGCGTCGACCAGTGAACTAGTCTAAGCCCATTCCCCTACACTGTCCCATCATCATCCACATGCTTATCCAAGGACTGTTTAAATGCCACCAATATGGCTGCATTAACTATATTGGAAGGCAGGGCATTCCACGCCCTTACCACTCTCTGAGTAAAGAACTTGCCTCTGAAATCTGTCTTAAGTCTATCACCCCTCAATTTGCAGCTATGCCCTCTTGTACAAGCCGACATCATCATCCTAGGAAAAAGACTTTCACTGTCCACCCTATCTAATCCTCTGATCATCTTGTATGTCTCTATTAAATCCCCTCTTAGCCTTCTTCTTTCCAATGAGAACAGACCCAGGTCTCTCAGCCTTTCCTCATAAGACCTTCCCTCCAGACCAGGTAACATCCTGGTAAATCTCCTCTGCACCTTTTCCAATGCTTCCACATCCTTCCTGTAATGGGGCGACCAGAACTGTACACAATATTCCAAGTGTGGCTGCACTAGCGTTTTGTACAGTTGCAGCATGACATCACGGCTCCGGAACTCAATCCCTCTACCATTCAAAACTTACACACCATTTGCCTTCTTAACAGCACTATCAACCTGGGTGGCAACTTTCAGAGATCTATGTACATGGACACCAAGATCCCTCTGCACATCAACACTACCAAGAATCTTCCCATTGACCCGGTATTCTGCCTTCATGTTATTCTTCCCAAAGTGAATCACCTCGCATTTATCTGCATTGAACTCCATTTGCGACCTCTCAGCTCAATTCTGCAGTTTATCCAAGTCCCCCTGCAACCTGCAAAATTCTTCCACCCTATTCACCACTCCAACTGACTTTAGTGTCATCTGCAAACTTACTAACCTGTCCTGCAATATCCCTGTTCTGTCTGCAAATATGACCCCTGAATGTCTGGTTGCCTGTCTATTGAACTTTCCATTTTGCTCCTTTCCTACATTTTTCTGTCTTTGGTCTGCTGCTGCATTCCAAAGGAGAGCAAGCTCAGAGAGCAGACCTCACATTGTGCCTGGATATATTTTTTTTGATTCAACACTGAGTTCATCAATTTTAGATTGTCATCACTGCACTTAATTTATTTCCGTTATCTTTAATGCTTTTTTCTCATTTCTTCAGCTTGTTTTTTTTTCTTTGTCTTCTTTTTGTTTATAGATGTCTGCCAATCATGATTCTGCCCTTCAAAAATTCCCTATTTGTCCCATTATCACTCCCTTTGGCCCCACACCATTAACGCTTTTGTTGCGCTATTCAAGAGTTTACTATTTTTGTTTCCCTGTTTCACTTGCTTAAAACCTATTACATATCTATATACATGCATACATGATATTGAAATAATAAAATCAGTGAGTAAAATTATGGAGGCACTGGTCACGTTCTCAGTTCTCCTTCGAAACACTGAGAATGCCATAGGATTCCGACATTGTCCAAGACCCTACCATTCATGTCAGAGACTTTCCTAAAACCAACGACTTTACTCAGAAATAATATTGCTGGGATTATTTAATTTCAGACATAGGCTACTCACCTCTGCAATAAAATCACAGTCAATCTGATTGCTCCACATTCCTGCTGACTCCTGACAGTCTTATCAAGATGTTATCTATCTCTGCCTTAACATTCTGCTTCCAATGACTTTGAGGAAGAGAGTTCGAAAGATCCATGATCCTCTGGGAGAAACAAAATTCTTCTCATCGCGTCTTAAATTGGCAACCCCTCATTTTTATACAGTCATCTGAAGTTCTAGGTTTGCCCCCCAAGGGTAATCAGCCTTTCCACATTTACACTGTCAAGGTCCGCACCACCCCCCCCCCCCCCCCCCCCCCCCAACCCTCAACCGAGGATCTTATATGTTTTAATGTAGCCATCTGTTAGTTTTCTAAACTCCTGTGGATAAAAACCAGCCTGTCCAGTCATACTACATAAGACACTGCCCCTCCATTCCAGATATTAGCCTTGTAAACCTTCTCTGGGCTGCTTCCATTTTTCCTTAAATAAGGAGACCCAATAGTGTAAATAGTATTCCAGGTGTGTTCTCACCAATGCTCTGTATAACTGAAACATTACTTTCCTTCTTTTGTATCCAATCCTGTCACAATACATGATAACATTCTCTTAGCTTTCCAAATTCCTTGCTGTACCCACACACTAACCTTTTGCTATTTATGCACAAGGACACCTAGATCCTTCTGCACTTCAAAGGTCTCCAAACTCTCACCATTTAAATGATACACTTCTATATTTTTCTTTTAACCAAAATTAACAATTTTACCTCTTTCACATTACATTCCACGTGCCACATCTTCACCTAATCACGTAACTTTTGCAGATGGCATCAGAAATAATATTGCTAGGAAGATTTAATTCCAGAGTAATGCTAAATAGAACATTGAGTTGTGTAACTTGGAGAAAACAATCCTTAAGATACACAATAGCCTCCAACTTAAACACTAAATCTGAACAAGTAAATAGACCATTATATAGAATAGAATAGCGGATGAAGTCATCACTCACCAAGGTATAAAAGAAGCAGCAAATATATTTGAAGAAGTTCTGAAAGTCTTTAACAATTATTTTAACTTCAGAGCAAATAAAGTTCTTCAGAGAGTAAGGTTTTATTGGAAGAGTTCAGCTTCTCATGGAATCCATGGCTGACTTCATTAATGATTTCTGTAGATTAGTGGAGATATGTGACTGTAGCGATTTAAAATCAGAGTTCATAAGAGACATTGTTGTTGGATTTACTGATGAGGTTTCGATCAGATTTATTTTCAAAAGAAAATTTGACTGTAGATACAGATGGTGAGTGAAGTTGAATTGTGGATGCAAGAGGATGGTATCAATCTTGTCACAGAAGAACAGTGGAATCCATTGAGCTCTTAATGTAAAGAAAACCACAAAAAATGTTCACAAACAACATGTACAGCGAGTTAATAGCCTCCGGATCCTAAAGGTTCTTATCAATGCTGTGGAGCAAGGAAATCTTTGAGGCCCAGCAAAGAATTCTTTATCTCTAATCCAATATGCCATTTCCAGAAAATGTGCCAAAGTGAGACACAGTCACAGGGAGCAAGAAGTGAAAGAGTTACAAATACAAAAAAGTCAATGAGGTAAAACAGTCTTCAATAGAAAAAATGCCTAAACTATTCTAAGGAGAAATAGGTGATCCAGAATTAGCCTTTTGGCAATAGGACATATATGTCAATGGGTATCTCACAAATTTCAAGCTTGATAAAAGAGGTATCTTTATATGATAAAATAGTCAGATATGGTGAAAACATTGTTTACTGCCAACATGGATGTCTTTTTGGGAAAGAGGCGAGCTGAAGTCTCCTGGCAGATGCTCTGACTTCTATATCAAGAATTCTTGATGTCTACATTGTTTTTGTATTTGATAAAATAGGAAGCAAAATATTAAGGAAGTGAGATGTTTCATTAATAAGGTCAGTAACAAGCAATAATCCTCTTATTGGCAACTCACCGCTGCCTCGTGAGAGTCTCATCTTGATGCCTGACCAGTGGCAGTGAGTTGCTCTTGATGTTAGATAGCCCTCTTGGGACAAATCATGTGATTTTGCCACAAATTACATGATAGTTTATGTAATTACTGTTCAGGCCCCAGTACGATTTTGTCCTATTATCTATCTTTTCAGTGTAACTTTACTCAGTTGCTAATGTGCAATAAACTACATCTTGTTTATGGTAAACACATCTTCTCGTTGGACTAGCATGTGACTTACCTTTACCACACCAAATCAAGTGAATCCCCATAGTTCTCTGCTGTAGATGAAAATGGTGGCTAAAAGCTGACCTCATTGTGAGCCATAATGCAGAAACCCTTATAAAACACAATGGTCAGTGATGAGGATTGTTCATTCAAAAGCATGAGATTAGATGTTTTGTTTTTGCAGTTCTGGTCAGATCAATAAACATTTTTCAGCTTTGCAGACAAGCCTTCCATGCAGTGATTTGGCATGCAACTGCTGCACTGAGTAACTTGGCTTGGTTTTTGTGCCATCCGAAAAAACATTTCTTTCTTCATGTTCTTTATCTCCATCAGTATCTCTAGATCAGTGTTTGAACATCAGTGCTGATTCTGCACCACCACTGTTTGCCATTTCCACTGTTCAAATGGAATTTGGTTTAATGCTATCCCTCGAGGAGCTGGAAGGTCTCATTAAATGGCAGCACTGACATCTGATTTCACCCCGTGTCCCTACACCACAAGGGTAAAAATGTCGATGGATGTAGAGTGTAGTACTGGCAGCCCGCCAATTTAAATCAAATTAACTGTGAGCTACAATTTCCTCTTTCTCATGTGGTGTTGGACTTCACTGTGCATTCCAGGCTATTTTCTGACGAAACTCAAATTCTCTTCTTATGTAAACTTCAGATCAAGAATAGAAGACACGAATCTGGAGCTGCTGATTGAAATACATTCTAATAATGCTTAAATTCCTGTAGTTACAAGCTAATGCTGTTATGTAATCAGCTATTCACCTGGTATTATCTCCTACTAAGCGATATTTAAAATCGGGAAGTAAGTCATCCTTTTTATAAATGATAAGGACATTGATTAAGACAATCATCTTCTAACTCAATGCTCCAACATGTTTCAGCCTTTATAAATGTGCTAGACAGCAATCAAGCTTTCAGCACCTTTGCAGTCTGTTTTTTATATGATAAAGTGAGTGCGAAACAATTTAAGTAGCAAGAGTGATATTGTCACAACTGATTAAGTGTTTGTGATACAGAGCAGGAAGATAAATGAACTGTGAAATTTGTATACTCACCAATAATTTCTTAAGAATTATAGCCGTGATTGTTTTCTTTGTTCTACTGTTTGGGCACAGCAAATTAAAAGTACAGTTCATTTCATAAAGGCTCTATTTATTCAATCCCTTAATTCTCTGATGTCAAAAAGAATATGGGTACAGATATTCATTTTTCATTATGGATGAGGTTAGACATTTGGCCTCTCTTAGTGAGGTTAAAGCATCCTGTGTTCTTTAAATAATCCTTCGACTCTCGCCCACTGGAGACTTGTTTCACATGTTGATAATTTCGTTGGATGAGCATTGACTGTCTGCCTACTAACCAGCTGAGTAACTGGCTGGCTAGCTGAACTCCAAAAGGCATTCACTGACAGACACAAATTCCAAACATTCAGATTGATTATTAGTAATATGTATGATTATTCTTAATTTCATTATCAATATTATATATTTCTGTGAGATGACCTTTCTAACACCTCTTTCCCATGCTGAAAAGCCCAATACTTTCCAGTCATGACATTAAGACTTAACCCAGTGCTATAATGCTTCTCTGTTTCTTGGCAACCAGAACTGACCATAGGAGCAGAAGTAGATTATTCAGCCCATCAAGTCTGCTTTGTCATTTGAATGATATTGTGGCTGATATTCTCAACATCCCTTTCCCCTTAGCCCATGAGCAGGAGAATCGGAGTTTTGGGCATAAGCTTCCTGAAGAAGGGCTTATGCCCGAAACGTCGATTCTCCTGTTCCCTGGATGCTGTCTGACCTGCTGCGCTTTTCCAGCAACACATTTCCAGCTCTGATCTCCAGCATCTGCAGACCTCACTTTCTCCATAGTCATACTACATTAGTAAGTGGCATAGGATCAATTTTACTTGAAAATCTCAAACAGATTTACTGAACAGACAAATTGATAACTTGCAGTTATAATGCAACTTATATGCATATCTGTAATCCAGTGTGCTGCTGCTTGGAGTCCCCATGGTTGCTGGTCGTGTGGTGTCACCTTGATTGTCAGCTCATTAACATACTTAGATCTTAAATCTGGAACACAACATCCCCTTCTTTCTCTCTCAAGAATTTTATGCACTAAGAGTGAAAATAGATGTCCATAAGGTAATTGCAAAACTATTTACACAGAAACAAAATTGTAAAGTTTGTGAGCTTAAGACTCTAAAAGGCTGTATAAGTTGATACTTCAGGGGTAGCAGGGTGGCTCAGTGGTTAGCACTGCTGCCTCATGGCACCAGGGAACAGGGTTTGATTCCACCCTTGGGCAATTGCGTGGAGTTCGCATGTTCTCCCCATGTCTTTGTGGGTTCCCTCTGAGTGGTCCAGTTAGCTCCCACAATCCAAAAGATGTGCAGATTAGGTGGATCAGCCATGGGAAATGCAGGGATAGGGTAGGGAGATGGGTCTGGGTGGGATGCTCTTCAGAAGATTGGTGTGGCCTCGATCGGCCGAAATGCCTGCCCCCACACTTTGGGTATTCTACAATTCTATGAATATTTCTGCATCTTATGAGTCACACTCAGTTGTACACATGTTGGTTTCTTCTGCATTGCTCGAGAGTTGGTTACTATCATGATGCCTTTTTTGCACCTTTGTTATATGAGCTTAGAGAGAAAATGAGGATTTCATATCTGTGTGTGTTCTATGCATCTCCCTGCATCTCCCTGAGTTGGCTTCTGCTTCTCCTCAACATTACTCTATTAAGTGTTGTGACTTTGTCAAATCCAGGCTGACTGATTACTTTGCATATCTCTGTTGTATAACCAGGTTCCTTGGGCAGTATGTGTGACTCTGACCTTCTGTCCTATATGTTGATTAGGCATTTCCACAGTGCCATAGTGGTCTTTATTCTCCCTTATTTTATGAGAAATATATCCTGTATTTCTGAGAGTTTGGAGAGGTAATAATTTGGTAGTGTTATCCTGACTTGCCTTCTGTACATGATCTCTGCTGGCGATGGTAAGCTCACATCCAGAGATATGGCTTTGAAAAACAATATAACTGTTTTTAAAATTCACTCATGGGACATGGGCACTGCTGTCTGGGCCAGCATTTACGCCCATCTCATGTGCCCTCAAGAAGGTGGTGCAACCTTGAATATTTGCCCTCTTTGTGCTATGGTAAACCCACAGTACTGTTCAGGAGGGAATTCTGGGATCTTGACCTAACAACACTACAGGAACAGCAATGTAATTCCATGACTGGATGGTAAGTGGCTGGAAGGGAAACTTGCAGTTGATGGTGGTCTCATGTATCTGCTGAGACCTGAACCCAGGCCTTCAGATCTAGAGGTATGGACAAAACCATGACACGACAAGAGCCCTTAAAGTTCATAGTTGTTTACCTATGGTTAGAATCTATTTGGTTACAAGAAGTGATAGTTCTTGTTTAGTACAAAAACCTGGTCTGTGTTTTCTGTTAGCCTGGTTGTATCCAACAGATAAATTGGTGACTTCACGTGTACTGATAAACTTCTTAACTTTTGTGATAACTCTAGGAATAGTGGGGCTTGATTTCCAGTGTGCTACCCTAAGAGACATGACATATTGTTTATGCTTCATTTAGAACACACATGTCCTTAAAGGATCTTCCTGTATTGTGGCCTTTTCTCAGATACAATTTCTTCAAGTAGACTAAATATTGCACTCATTGTATCTGCTATGGACTACACACTCAAAGTCTCCTTCAACTGGTTAACAACTTGAAGAAGTATTTCAGTGACTAGGATAAATTCATCACCATTCATGGTGAATAAATTTGTTATGATTTTTGGGGCAAGGAGCTGAATTTCATGGGGGTGTAGAGATTGTTTGTGTTGCTCCAGTTGGTGACTATCATGCCTCATAGATCTTTGCTGCCTTCTGCAATTGATCCCGAGCGAGTACATGGCATTCTTTGCCAGGTGTCAGGTTTGCTCTATGCCTGTACAGTCCTCATGTACATCTGACAATATGTCTTGGCAAAGACCTTTGAATATAAGTGCATGTTTCCCTTTAAACATTACGCCTTTTTGGCTACTTACTTCATCTGTTTGTGGCCCAAAGCATTCAAGGGTGTTTGGCACCACATGTATCATGTCAGACTATCCTTCAATGATAATTTTTTGAAATGTGGCCTCCAGTCACAGGTGGCAACACTGAGGGAAGGCACCAAGCAGGGGCACTCGAGCAGATGAACAAACCCAGTATGGAGGAAACAATGTCGTTGGCTGTGATAATTTCCCATTTTGTACATTGAACGGAACAGTTTGCACTGTTCTGTTTCTTCAGCTTTTGAATCTAGTTCAATTAAATTTCACCGAAAGCATGTGGCTCAGTCATTTGCTCCTACTGAATCAGACCTAACACTGATTTATGTGTTATTGCAGCGACATGATCTTGAAACATCCTTAAGATGTTGATCCAATGTTTTAACATTTGTACAAAAAGGAGTGTGAGGAGGAAATCATCCCAGTTCACCCTAAGTGTCAAGTTTTTAAGAGTTTATTTTCAGGATCATACAGCTAAGGGCTTTTAGCTATAAATGTCAGAAATAAATTCCATAATTTGTCTTACTTTAATTCTGGTACTATCAACAAATACAAAAATTAAGAGATTGTGCAGCTGCACATGGTTGAGCTGAATAGCTATATTTGATTTTTTTAAATTCATTAGAAGTTTTTTTGTATTATTGAGATATTTGCTAAACTTAACTAAGAGCTTTATGATCTTGCAAGTCATTGCCTGTGTGTGAATTTGAGTAATTAGAAAGGATAAAGAGATGCTTATGTTGTCATTGTGAACATGTTTGCAGTTACTTGTAGGTAGTGGGAGTTTGGTAATAATCTTATCAAAGTTCCATATCTTCAATGATTCAAGGAATGCCAGGTGTCTCGGTGGATTGGTGCAACTTAGCCACATTGGGTCATACAAACCAGGAAGGTCCAAAGTTGATCCCTCATGGTTTCAGCAAAGACAGTGATGGTTTTTAAATTTCTTTTAATTGGTGAGATGTGGGCATCGCTAGCCAAGTAGCATTTATTGCCTACCCCAAGCCGCCCCTATGAATCCACCTGCTGTGGGTTGACCCGTAATGCTCTGAGGGAGGGAATTCCAGGATTTTGACCCAGTGACAGTGAAAGAATGGAGAAATATTTCCAAAGTCAGATGCTGAATGGCTTGGAGGGGAACTTGAAGGTGGTACAACAAGTGTATTCCAGTAATGTTGTGACTTATCTCGCATTACCATCTTTGATCATTACTCCAGCCATATGTTCCGATGTTGGATTAATCAGCTTCTTACTTTTAAAATATTTTATTTTTGGAATGTAGGTGATTCTGTCTGGCTCACATTTTCATTGTTATTTCCTTGCTGTCCTGGGAAACTATGGTAGGCCTTTTCCCCTAGACCAGGGCAGTCAATGTGCTTATGGTGCTCTCACAATCTTTTACTGAGGAATTCCAGGATGTTGAGCATGTGATAGTGAAAAAATGGCAGTATGTTCTTCAAGTCAGATAGTGTATGATATTGAGGGAAAACCTAGGGGCAATAATGTTTCCATGATCTTGTTAATCTTGTTGTTTGATGTAGAAGTCAGTTTGCCAGTGATGAAGATTGTTCAGTCACACCTCCTCCTTACTGATCAAGTAGCCTGCTCTGTCCTGGGTAGCATAGAATCCCTACAGTGCTGAAACAGGCCATTCAGCCCATCGAGTCCACACCGACCCTTTGAAGAGCATCCCACCCAGATAACTCCATCCCTATAACCCTGCATTTCCCGTGGCTAATCCACTTAGCCTGCACATCCCTGGACACTATGGGGCAATTTAACTAACCAATCCACCTAACCTGCACATCTTTGGAATGTGGGAGGAAACCAGAGCACCCAGAGGAAACCCAAACAGACACAGGGAGAATGTGCAAACTCCACACAGATAGTTGCTCGAGGCTGGATTGGAACCCTGGTCCCCGGCAGGGGAGGCAGCAGTGCTAACCGCTGAGCCACTGTAGTGTTGAAGCTATTGAGATTTTCTGTATAGTGAGTGGTGTTCACTAGTAACTTACTCCTCTTTGAAGGGAGAGAGGTTCTGAGTGGTCATTAGGTGAGAACTTCTCATTGAATGCCTCATCCTTTTCTATTGTTTACGCAGTTATGTTAGTGATTGTCTTGATCCACTAGGAACATTTCAACAGAGATTATTGGCCAAGGATGACTTGAGGGAGTTAATGGTGGGAGGGAGCCTGGTGATGGTGGTGCATTGCAAGATAAAGGCAAGGCGGTTCAAATGATTTCTGTTAGAGATACTTAATATTTGGTGCTTCTGTGGTATAACCGTTACTTGCTATTTGTCACAGCAAGCCTGGATCACGTCAAGGAACTGAGCAGACAGGCGTAGGCCAATTTGAGTGGTTGTAAATGATGTTGTATAATTACCAAAAAACATTCCTCATCCTGACCTTATGATGGAGTGAAGGTGAGTGATGAAACAGCTGAAATGATTGCACCAAGAACACTCCCCTGAGAATTTGCAAGGAGCTTTTGTAGCAGTAGTATCTCTATCTCTGGGTCAGAAGGTCTGGGTCCAAGTCCTATTTACCCCAGACATGTGTCATAATCCATCTGAACATATTGTTTAAGAATGCCTACCTGTGGGTGCAATGCTCTGTTGGGAGTTGGTAATGTGGCAATAGAGCCACTAACTTAGTAATTTAGAGGCCAAGCTAATGTTCTGGGGACATGGTTCAAATCCCTCCATGTAGGTGGTGAAACTTGAGTTAATTAAAAAGAAAATCGAGAGCAAACAAAAGTGAAACAACAGTGACTATGTAACCACCATTGTTCGTCATAAAAATCCCCTGAGAATTTGTGCAGGCAAAGGCTAGTCTCCAACATTCATGACCACCTCTCTTTGTGTCAGCTGTGATCCTGGTCATTGGGGGGATTTTTCCTTGACCCCCACGTGACTTTTGGTTTTGCTAAAGTTCCTTGATGCTGCAAACAGTCGATTGATGCTTTGATATTGAATGGAGCCACTCTCCTTTCCTTGCTGACACTGTCCAGACTTACATATGTAGTATGACCAGTTGAGCAAGATACTGAATATATCATATACTAATGCGGCCTTCGATAGCGAAGGTGAGAAGAGGTTAAAATGATCTTGTTACATAAGAGAAAATAGAAAATTGAATGTATCACCATCCATTTTAATTATACTGTCGGAATTACTGTTGGACACTTTATTTTTTAAAACTCTGTGACACTAAATATTTATAAGCTATAAACATTTGGAATAAATCACATTCTGTTTTGTTAAGATATACTTGGTAAAAGCACTTAAAATCTTCCAGTTGTACGTTTTACTTTTATCAGTGTGAGGTAAGGAAATGTGGATAGTGGTAATGTGCTCCTATTTCAAACAAGGCTAAGGTGATAATTAGAATGTCAAACATTTTTTGCCGTGTAAACTTACCTACACTCTGAGTGTAGGGGATTATTACAAATGGAACAATGCTCTCATAGAGATCACAGGATTAACTGACTGTTCATCTTTCACCACCAAACACCGGCATCAAAACAATTTTACAGAAAAGCTATTCATAACCTGTTGACTAAAACAGCATGATTACCGTAGCATTGCCCTAGCTTGTTGCTTTGCTTCTACATCAGAACAATTTGTGAGGAGAAAATTTCAAAGTGAAAAGTTTAATTCATTTTGCATGAGGTGGCTTGGATTCCAGCTTGGGAAATGATCAGTGAGCAGTTGTTACTAACCCCACTCCTATGCTTTCATGGCAACTTATATTTTTTAAGTTACTCCTTGCATTAGAGTTGTGCTGATTTTCAGTATATCATCCTCATCTTATCACCAGTATGGAAAAGGAGAAAATGAATTGCATAGAACATGTTCTGACTTTGTCTTAGAAATTGTTCTCAAAAAGAAATCAGTACTTAAAGACTTTGTGGACATACAGAAAAGTATTTAACAGTTGGTTTCAGATTTAAACTTATAATAGATGATAGTAAATGTCATCTGTCAGAGACTCACTTCATAACCTCTGACAGATTGGAAATGTTTGGCTGATTGTGATTTGGTTAACTCTCCCTTGGAGTGCTTGGAATTGTTTACTATCTTGAAGATACTACAAAAATTTAAGTTTCTGTTTCTCTGAAGAACAAATTGTCTTTAGGAAAGTAAACTGCTTCAAATACTCATGTTGTTTTAGCCATAAGTATTCTGCCACTTCCACTGCAGCAGGAAGATAGTGTAAGTATAAGTTTGAATGGGTTTATCTTATTGGGCTGGGAAAATGGAGTTTGAAAAAGATTGCATAGCACTTTTTAACAAGACAGGTTGGGATAAATTTCCGCACAATGACTAATGTTGCAGTTACACTAGTGGAGGAAGATTTGAATTTGCTGGTGGTCAGAAGAAGTATTCCTAGTTTCCTGGGTCAGCTTAATTGCATATGCATCTGTAAATCCCATGTGAAACAGTTGTAAGCTGCTGGAATGCATGGGAATTGGAGTGCAGCCTTTAAAAAAAGACAGCACAACAATCAAGAAGCTATGAGGGAAAATAGTCACCCACCACAATAGTGAAATGAAAGCAGTGAAGCAGGTGTCAGTGACTGGAAAAAGTTGCTGGTAGTGACATGTTGAGACGGAATAACTATGACTACAAGGAATAGCAGGATTGTGGCTGGTGACAGCTGTGGAGATTGGAGCACAAACACCACTAGGATATTTTCAGACAGAAATGGAACTGATATCAAGCTTGTCAAATCTGAAAGCTTTGTTCTTGTGAGCTGTGCATGAGAAAGTAATTGTTCAGCCAAGCTGTCATCACATTTTGGAGAGCTACACCCTCCAGTGCTAAATGTAAGGTCAGTGTATATACTGTACACTCAGATCAGCTTTGATTGTAACTGTCTGTTTCTGTACCCTGAATCAAGATGCATAGTTTTAGATGTTCCAACATGCCTTATATATACATTAAATCATACTGATGGAAAATTGTTGTGCGATTGATAATACCCCGAGTTTAATGGTTGTCAATGCCTGATTAAACTTCAGTCCCTGAAGTTTCATGAGCCTTTTGATGCAATTCTGGTGTACGTCAATTGAACATGGGCGAACTGATCAGAATTCAGTGGGAAGAGCAATTGGGTAAGGTACAACTGGCAGCTGAGTGGCTTCTGGCTGCTGTCTGCCTTTGAAGAAAGAGAAACCTGCATTAATATTCTGAGTGAGCGTGTGTCACATGAAAAATGACAGTGAGAGTAGTTGTGATATCGAAAAAGCCATCAAGATTTAAAATGTCACTGCAAACTTCTAGAGATATCTACTTGTTTTGTTATCTGTCTGCTTCATTTCAAGTATCAACTTCATTGATTTTGAACACTCATTTTTAATAAATCCATTGCATACTTTTCAATCCTGTTGGAAGTCAAAATTACGAAGGTACAAAATAGAGGCAGAAATATACCATTTGGCCCCTTTGCTATTCAATAAGGTCATAGCTGATTTGTGTGTGTTTCCAATTCCACATTCCCATCTATCACTGGCATTTTTACCCTGCACAACAAAAATCTACCTATCATAACTCTATGATACATAAAAATATTTAATGACACCGCCTTCCGAGGCACAGAGTTCCAAAATCACAGGTCCTTCTGAGATAAATTTTCCCATTTGTGCCATAATAAGGCAAACCCTAATTTCAAACAAAAATAGAAATTGCTGGAGAAACTCAGCAGATCTAGTGGCATCTGTGGAGAGAAAACAGAGTTAACATTTCGAGTCCAATAACCCTTTTTCAGAAGGTATTCTGTAAGCAGAAAGTTCTGAAGAAGAATCGCTGGATTCAAAATGTTAACTCTGCCTTCTCTCCACAGATTTTGCCAGACCTGCTGAGTTTCTCCAGCAATTTCTGCTATTGTTTCAGATTTCCAGCACTTGCAGTTCTTTGTTTTATAATCCCTCATTATAAGTGACCCACAAAAAGAAACGTCCTTTCCACATTCATGTTCATGATCAGGCATCAATCTAATTAACCTCCTTTGAACCACCTGCTGTGCATTTACATCCTCACTTATGTAAGGAAACCAACGGTGAGCACAATATTTGAGATGTGGTCTCACTAATGCTGTAAGTCATTGATGCAAATTGTAAAAGATTGAGGCCCTAGCAAGGAGCCACACGAGTCTGTACTCGTCACATCCTGCAATTCAAACAGAGACCCATTTATACATATTCTTTATATTCTGACAGCCAGCTAATCTTCTATCTATGATAATATGTCACCCCTATGTCATAAGCTTTTATTTTCTGCAATAACCTTTGATGTGGAACCTTATCAAATACCTTCTAGAAATTCAAGTATGATATGGCTACAGACTCCCCTTTATCCATAGTGCATCTCACTCCTTCAAGGAACTCCAATATATTAATTAAACATGATTTCCCTTTGATGAAATCGTGCTGACTTTTACCAACCAACTTGGGGTTTAGCAAAAGTGCAGCTATAATTGAATGAATGATCAATTCCAATACCTTACCATTATAAACTACTGCCCTGGAGTTTTCGTTGTCCTGCCTTTTTTCCTTCTGGAATATATGGGTTATATTTCCTGCTTTCCAGTCTGATGGAACCTTCCCTGAATTGAAGGAATTTTGGAAAGTCGATGAATTACAGTCTTGATTTGAATCAGAAGTAAAATTTTCATATTCCCAGCAAAGCAGGGACTTTTGTGTCTATTCACTTCAATTGTTCAAGAAATTATGCTGTGAATTATAGCATAATACAGCAACACATAATACAGTGCACAACAATGTATATGAAGTTTCTGCTCCTTTTTAATTCATAATCTTAACAACTTGCGATGATTGCAACTTGTTGCTTAGCTAGTACCTGCCTGTGCAAGTATTAAAAGATAATTTTTTTAAAAATCCATTACAAATTGTGTTTTTACTCATATTTTATAATTAACACATTCATTGTTACAGACCTTTGAAGCAAGTGGGACTTGAACCATGGTTTGCAGGTAGGGATACAACCATGGGATACCACCACTGCTCCATAATGGGGCTTTTGCAGCAGAGTCAATACTTTAGCACTAAACCAAACATCCTTACAAGTATCAACTGTGACCCTTTTTCTTAGCACTCTCTCCTTTGAGTCTGTAGGTTTAAGTTCTACTCCAGGAAGTTGAAAACAACATCCAGACTGACTCTCTTAACGGAGTGCTGTACTAAATTTTGGATGCAACTTTAAACCGAGGCCCTGTTTGCCTCCTTCAGTGGATATAAAAGATAAACTCTGAAGAAGAATGAGTGGAGGGGAGGGAAGAGTGTCTCTATGATATTAAAGCCTTTATTTATACATTATGCAACATCTCAAAGATTATTTAATCATTACACCATGTGGGAGCTTGCTGTGTGCTAATTGGCTCAAACACTATAATAGCAAAATCATCTTGTCAAAGGTATGTCAGGTTTTAGCAAAGTCACGATATAAATGTAACCTTTTTCTTACACTTCCACCAGCATTTTAGTAAATCACAAATGAACAATTAACATTGAAAGTATCCATTTACATCAAAATAGCTTAAAAAATACCAAAACGTTCAAAGAGCATTTTGAAAGAATTCAGTGTTTTGCAATTTCTCTTTAATGTTACTTGTGCCTGCATGATATCTGAGTAGTCAGCGTGGTATATTTAAACTGGAGCAGAAGTCATATAGGGTTGTTGATGGGCTGCGTGCAGGCATACTGGTCCTTGCCAGCTACTTGTCCAGTTAGGAAAGCCAATTGGCTTGCAGAATGATCTGACAAAAACGCTTCAACAATTTCTTCTCAGCAATGTTCCAGTCATTTATACAGATTGTAAACGTTGAGGTCCCAGCACCAATTCCTGTGGTACTCCACATGTTAAATTTTGCCAATCTGAAAATGACCCATTTGTATCTACTCTTATCTCCTGTTAGTAGCCAAACTTATATTCATGGCAGTACCTGCTACACCATGAACTTTTATTTTCTGGAATAATGTTTGAGGAACCTTATTAAAAGACTTCTGAAAACCAAGTACAGTATATCTAGTGACCTCCCTTTAGCCACAGCATATGTTACTTCCTTAATGTAAGTTGATGAGGTATGATTTCCCTTTCATAAAACTTATAGAAATGTTGACACTGAGAACCTTCAATTTTTCTAAGTGTCCTGTGATATAATAATAGCTGCTAACCTTTTCTCATGATGGACGTTGAATTAATTTGCTTGCTGTTTCCTGCTTTCTATTTTCCTTTTTAAATAAAGAAGTTACATCACTATTTTCCAATCTAAAGGCACTTTTCGTCATTCTGGAGAATTTTGGAAAATTGAAATTTATGCAACAATGATCTCACTGCCATTTTTAAAAGACTTTAAGATGAAATTCATTATGACCTCGGAACTTGTCAGCCTGCAGCTTCAACAATTTATTAAGTATGACTTTTCTGGTGACCATACTTGTGTTCATCCACGCTTCTTCCATGGCATGATGTATAACCACTTCTGGGGTATTATTTGCATTTTTTTTCATTGATGCTCTCACAATTGCCCTTAAAATACTTCTCTTGGACTCACTTCTCTTTCCCTTAAATTGAATACAAAGTTCAATCAATACAAGGTCTAGCATAACTTGATCTCTGGTTGGTTCACGAATGTACTGATCTTGGAATTCAGCCCAAAAACATTCTATGAACGTTTCATGTAGGCTACATTTAGCTAGTCTGATTTTTCTAGTCTATATGTAATTTAAAGTCTCTCATAATTATTGCCACACCTTTCTGAAAAAGCTACCATTATTTCTTCTTTTATATTCCAATCTACCATATGGTTACTGTTAGAGCCATGTTCACCACTTCCACGAGTGATTTCTTGCCTTTATAATTTCTTATCTCAACCCAAACCACTTCTACATCTGAGTTTCCTGAACTTGGGTCATCCTTCTTTATTGTGCTAATAGCATCATTAACTTTAAAAACCCACACCCTCCCCCATCTCTTCCTAGCTTCCCGTACTTTGTAAATGGCATGTACCTTTCAATATTTAGGATCCAATCAGTATCATCCTGCAGCCATATCTCTACCATGGCTGTCAGATTGGAATTAATTATTTCTATTTACCATTTTCAGTTCATGTATTTTGTTTTGTATTCTTCAGATACACAGCCTTCAGTTTTGTCTTTTTATTACTTGGGTAACCTTTGATCTTATCTATTGCTTTATGCCTAGATTTATGTTCTTTCTCCATTCCAGTCACGGTCTGTTTATTGTTTCCCACGTTAATATATTTCCCACTCCACTTGTACCTACTCTTTGATTTACTGCAGCTTCAAATTTGATCTGTTATCTCCACATTTAGTTAAAACTCTCTCTAATTCCCTAGGTATGTGGCTTACCGGAACAATGGTCCTTGTATGGTTCAGTTGTAGACCGTTCAGATGGTACAGATCCCATTGCCCCAGTACTGATGCCAGTGGCCCCAAAACCCAAACCCACTTCACCCACATCAATCTTTGAGTCTCAAATGTATTTCTCGAAGATTATTTACTTCATGGCAATTTGCTCGTACCTCAGGTAATAATATAAATGTTATTCCCTTTTGAGGTTCTGTTTCTTAATTTGGTACTTATTTTCTCACACTAATTATACAGGACCATTGTTTCCTTTTGCCTATATTGTGTTGCCTACTTGGACCACAAAGACTGGATCCCCTCTCTCCCACTGTAAGTTCCTCTCCAGCCCTAGCAGATGGCTAGAATACTGGTCCAAGAAAGGCAACACAGTCACCTGGATTCTGTCCCTCCCTTTTCTCTTTGCAGAGAAAAAGTATCAATCTTAATATACTGTTCCCTCCTACTGCTACTCAATTCCTTTCTGGTCCTTCCACTTGAATGACCTCCTGCACCATGGTGCCATAGTCTGTTAGCCTCAAACAAGATGAAAGGCTAGCCATCTTTGAAGACCAACTGTGCACCCCGCAAGACTGATCCAAGCAATGGAACTAATCTTCAAGAACCCTTTTGGATCTGTACTTGGCTATTGTCAGCCGGTTGCTGGGTGGAATCATCAGGTATGTTTACAGAAGGTAGGCCTTCCTAACGATTCACATAATGCATCCAGCCATTCAATGATGTAATGACTGATCTCCTACACCAACACCATCTTCCTGCACTATCCTCATCTCTCCTGTTCTCAATATATAGAAATCTATTAATCTCAGTCGTGAACTTATTCAATGACTGAGCCTCTACAGCCCTTTGAGGCAGAGAATTACAAAGAATCAGTACCCTTTGAGTGAAAACCTTCCTCCTTATCCAAGCCCAAAATGATCTGTCCTTTTTATATTTATTCCCTGGTTGTAAACCCCTACAACATCCCAATTCTCACCTAACTCTGTAAGATAATAGAGATCAGAAGGTGATTCAAAATACTTAGTTAAAAAGTCAACACCTTGATGACAGTATATGTTACAGTTTTAAAGAAGGAACAAAGAAAATTCAGAATTCAGAAAACAAAAAGCCTATGCCAGAGAATTTCTTCTAGGTTTACGATTTAGACCCTGTTGGTATTGTAAAGTGAGAGGAGCTGCAAGAAGACACTGTTGTTCTTTACAATGTTAGCCAAGCTAGACAAAGAATACAGTTGTCTAATCAAGGTATAAACATGGAAACACTAAAACTTATCATCATGAGAAAGAAGATTTGCCACAATGTATGACAGAAGCCAAGACTTTGGGCAGTGAAACAAGTTCTCACATAGAACATAGAAAAGTACAGCACAGAACAGGCCCTTTGGCCCACGATGTTGTGCCAAGGGTTAATCCTAATGTAAAATAAATAACTTAACTTATGCACCCCTCAACTCACTGCTATCCATATGCATGTCCAGCAGTGCTTAAATGTCCCTAATGACTCTGCTTCCACCACCACCGCTGTCAACGCATTCCATACATTCACAACTGTCTGCGTAAAGAACCTTCCTCTGACGTCCCCACTATATCTTTCTCCTAATATCTTAAAACTATGACCCCTTGTACCAGTCATCCTGCTCTGGGGAAAAGTCTCTGGCTATTGACTCTATCCATTCCTCGATCTTGTATACCTCGATCAGGTCTCCTCTCTTCCTCCTTCTCTCCAGAGAGAAAAGTCCAAGCTTATTTAGCCTCCCTTCATAAGGCAAGCCCTCCAGTCCAGGCAGCATCCTGGTAAATCTTCTTTGCACCTTCTCCAAAGCCTCTATATCTTTCCTACAGAAGGGTGACCAGAATTGGACACAATATTCCAAGTGTGGTCTCACCAGGGACTTGTAGAGCTGCAGCAAAACCTCACGGCTCTTAAACTTGATCCCCCTGTTAATGAAAGCCAAAACACCATATACTTTCTTAACAACTCTATCCACTTGGGTGGCAAATTTGAGGGATCTATGTACTTGCACACCAAAATCACTCTGTTTCTCCACACTGCCAAGAATCCTGTCTTTAATCCTATATTCTATATTCGAGTTCGACCTTCCAAAATGCATCACTTCGCATTTATCCAGGTTAAACTCCATCTGCCATTTCTCAGCCCAGCTTTGCATCTTGTCTATGTTGCACTGCAGCCTGCAATAGCCCCTCGATACTATCGACGACATCTCCAACTTTGTGACATCTGCAAATTTACTAACTCACCCCTCAACCTCCTCATCCAAGTTATTTATAAAAACTACAAACAGCAGAGGCCCAAGAACAGAGCTCTGCAAGACCCCACTCAATACTGACCTCCAGGCAGAATACTTTCCATCTACAACTACTCTCTGCCTTCTGTTAGCCAACCAATTCTGAATCCAGATAGACAAATCTCCCTATATCCCATCGTTCCTGACTTTATGAATGAGCCTACCATGGGGAACCTTATCAAATGCCTTGCTGAAGTCCATATACACCACATCTACTGCTCGACCGTCGTCGACCTATCTTGACACGTCCACAAAGAACTCAATAAAATTCGGGAGGCATGACCTGCCCCTCACAAAGCCATGCTGACTGCCTTTAATCAAGCTATGCTTTTCCAAATAGTCATAAATCTTATCCCTCAGAATTCTTTCTAAAGATTTGCTGACCACAGACGTAAGACTGACTGGTCTGTAATTGCCAGGGATTTCCCTATTACCCTTCTTGAAAAGAGGAACAACATTCGCCTCCTACCAATTCTCCGGTACGACTCCAGTGGAGAGTGAGGAGGCATAGATCTTCGCCAATGGCTTAGCAACCTCCTTTCTCACTTCCTGGAGCAGCCTAGGATAAATCTGGTTTGGCCCTGGGGACTTATCAATCTTCATGTTTTCCAAAATTTCCAGCACATCAACTTCATCAACCTTGATCTGGTCAAGCCTGTGTCCCATCTCCTCAAAGTTCTCATTCACAACATGGTCCCTTTCCTTCATGAAAACTGAAGCAAAAAACTCATTTAGAGCTCCCCCTATCTGCTCAGACTCCATGCACAAGCTCACTACGTTACCCCTGATCAGCCTTACCTTCTCCCTGATCATTCTCTTATTCCTCACGTATGAGTTAAATGCCTTTGCGTTCTCCCTAATCCTTCTTGCCAAGCCTTTTTTGTGTCCCCCTCCTTGCTGTTCTCAGTCCATTTCTGAGCTGCTTTCTAGCAAGCCTGTAATCCTCTAAAGCTGTGCTAGATCCTTGCTTCCTCCGCCTTAACTTAAGCTGCTTTCTTCCTTTTGACGAGAAGCTCCTCTGTTCTTGTCATCCAAGGTTCCTTAATCTTACCCCTTCTTACCTGTCTCAGAGGAACAAGTTCATGCATCATTCGCAACAACTCTTCCTTAAATAGTCTCCACTTGTCTGCTGTGCCCTTTCTGTGGAACAATTGCTCCCAGTCTGTACTTCCCAACTCCTGTCTGATAGCGTCATAATTTCCTTTTCCCCAATTAACTTTCTTGCCTTGGTAGCATATGAGGGAAAACGTCAAAAATCAGAATAAACTGGACTTTAAAACCCAAATGTTGCATACAGTTGGGGTTGGTGGCATTAAACATTGGGCTGCATGGACCAAATGGAAAACTTGACAGTACAGAGGAGGATATTGTACTGTGCAGTATAGCAATATACACATATACAATATTAAAAGTTGTATTTCAAACAATGCTTTTGAAAACCCATTACCTTGATGACTTTTCACTTGGGGGTTGGGGGGGTGGGGGAGGAGCGGGCAGATGGGTGTTCCAGTTATGTGGTTCATGCGATTACATTTTTGGCAAGTCTTCAATTTAAAGACAAAAATATTAAGAGCGTCTTGTGACTTTCTCTAAACTGCCTGACAATAGTCCTGGGGTGACATAATGCGACTGCTAAAGTTAAAGAGATGCCTGAGATCTCTCCCCCCTCTGGGAAGTCAGTGTAAAGTGTTCACATTTGGAGACAATGGCAGCCAGCCCCTGTGCTTACATTAGTTAAACTTTAATCTCCAAAGCCCTAGAAAAGTGTTGAGAATGATGGGTTTTAAACTGTTCATTTGTCTCCAGGATAGGACGGAGTTAAAGTGTAAAAATGTCTACCTAGACACAAGGCTCAAGTGATTCACATGTGACCATATGAATTAGAAGCAGAAGTAAATCATTTGGATCCTCAAAACCACTCTGTCATTTAGTAAGATGATTTGAGCACTAAACATTCTGGGTTATTCTGATAAACCTTCACTCTTTGCTTATCAAGAATCCATCTATTGCTGCCTTTAAAGTATTCAAGGATTCTACTTCTATCACCATTTGAGAAAGAGCATTCTGAAGGCTCATGACCTTCTCTGAGAAAAGGTTTCTCCTCAGCTCTGGTTTAAATGGAAAACCCATTTATTTTTAAATGGTGTTTAACTTTGTTCTACATTCGCCTACAAGGGGAGATATCCTTTCCACAGCCATTCTGTCAAGGCCCCGTGGAATCTCATATGTTTCAATTAAATTGTCTCCTAATCTTCTAAACTACAATGGATGCATACCTAGACTATCCCACTTTTCCTCATAAGACAACTCACTCATTCCACTCATTTGTCCTATTTGCTTTTGCACTCTTCCTTAAATCAGGAAAATAGTACTGATCATAATACTTCAGATATGCCTTGCCAATGCTCTGTATAGATGAGACATAAGATCCCTACTTTTACATTGAATTCCTTCATAATAAATAACGCTATTTTATTAGCTTTCCAAATTACATCCTGTACCGACATACTAACTATGACTCCCAGATCCCTCTGCATCTCAGGATACTGCAATTCACCATTTGGATAGCATTCTTTATTCTTTCAGCCAAAATGGACAACTTGACATTTTTCCACATTATACCCCACTTGCCTAACTTAATTATATTCCTTTGTATCTCCCTTATGCTTATTTTACAACTTGCTTTCCTACTTTTCCTTGTGCCATCAAATTTAACAACCTTGGTCCCTTTATCTAAATCATTTACACAAATTACAAAAGGTTGAGGCCTCAACACTGATGCCTGCAACACACCAGGCATTAGATATTACCAACTATAAAATTTACCTATTTTGCCAACTGCCTCTTTGCTATTTGCTGATAAATCACCTATTCATGCCAATATATTACCTCCTACTCCATGAGCTTTATATTTGGCAAAAATCTTTTACATAATACTTTATCAAAAGCCTTCTGGAAATCTCAGTAAAGTACATCCGCTGGTGCCCCTTTATTTGCAGTATATCTTACTTCCTTAATGGACTCCAAAAGACTGATGAAATGTGATTTCTCTTTTCACAGCACCATGTTTGATCTGCTTGACTACCTTGAGATTTTCTATGTGTCCTGAGGTGATGTTTTTAATAATAGCTTCAAACTATTTCTCAATGAGTGATGTTGATCTCAATGGACTGTAGCTGTCTGTTTTTTTCTCCCCTCCCTTTTCAAGTAAAGGAGTTACACAATCTTCCCTGAATCCAGTGAATTTTGGTAAATGCAAGCTAACACATCCACTACTTCACTAGCCATTTGTTTTTAGGCCTTAGAATAAAGTCCATCAGGACCTGGGAAATGTCAGTCTGCAGCTCAACAATTCACAGACTATCAGTTCCCTGGTGATAGTAATCAAATTGAGTTCCTTCTTTCCATTTCCTAATTTACACCTAAATCTGGAATGTTATTTGTATCCTTTACAGGGCAGACTCAAGAAAAATACTTGTGCAATTGATGTACCATATCCTTAATTTCCATTATTAATTCATCAGACTCAGTTTCTTGAGGACAAAGTGCTCACTTAATTAGCTATTTTTTTCTTTAAATATCCATTAGAAACTTTCAGAATCTGCCTTAATATTTCTGGAGGCTTTCTATAGTCCTCTATTTTTTTTCTCCTTGTTCATTTATGTCATTCTGTTCTGTTTTTATAGTCTGTCCAGTCTTCTGATTAGCCACCCAACTCTAAGTAATTATATGCTTTTTATTTAAGTTTGATACTATCGTTAACTTCTTTAACGGGATTTGATATTTCAAAATTCAAGACTCAATTCATGTCGTGCTGCAGCCATGCCTTTGTCTTAGCTATCAGTTTGGATGTAGTTATTTCTATTTATGTGATCAGTTCATTGTTTTGTGTTGAACGTGACTTGCAGTCTTTCTCTTATTTTTGTAACCTTAAACCTTGAGAGTTTGTATTCTCTATCTCTTACTGTCCTGGTATATTTGTCATTTCTGTTTTTAATACCTTTCTCTCTTGCCATGCCTCTATCAGTTGATTTATCACAGTTTCCTAAACTTGATCCCTTGTCTCCCACTACTTTGTCGAAACTCCTCTTTGCTTATTTAGCAAGCTGGGTAAGTAGGGGAGTAATAGATAGGATTATAGTAGTGAAAGGCAGGGTATTGGCACTAATGTAAAATGCTCAGAAAACTGACACAATCTGCTCAATATTCTCCTTCTGCACTATAGCAATTCTGTAAATAACAGCCTCGGCACAGTAAACCTGTTGACTGCCTCAAAGGAACAGCCCTCACTTTACCTAGTGCCTCATGAATCATAACCCACTTCTACTGCAATGGTCATTGAGCCACGCGCTAATTTCTCTAATCTTATTTTCCCTTTGCTAATTTGGATGTGGATCATGTAATAATCCAAAGACTACTAACTTTCAGATTTTGCTTTTTAATTTGGTGCCATCTCTTCATCTCCGGGACACCCGCACCAATCAACCACACCGCCCTGTGGCCCAACATTTCAACTCTTCCTCCCATTCTGCCGAGGACATGGAGGTCCTGGGCCTCCTTCACCGCCGCTCCCTCACCACCAGACGCCTGGAGGAAGAACGCGTCATCTTCCGCCTCAGAACACTTCAACCCCAGGGCATCAATGTGGACTTCAACAGTTTCCTCATTTCCCCTTCCCCCACCTCACCCTAGTTCCAAACTTCCAGCTCAGCACTGTTCCCATGACTTGTCCGGACTTGTCCTACCTGCCTATCTCCTTTTCCACCTATCCACTCCACCCTCTCCTCGCTGACCTATCACCTTCATCCCCTCCCCCACTCACCCATTGTACGCTATGCTACTTTCTCCCCACCCCCACCCTCCTCTAGCTTATCTCTCCATGCTTCAGACTCACTGCCTTTATTCCTGATGAAGGGCTTTTGCCCGAAACGTCGATTTCGAAGCTCCTTGGATGCTGCCTGAACTGCTGTGCTCTTCCAGCACCACTAATCCAGAATCTGCTTTCCAGCATCTGCAGTCATTGTTTTTACCTCTGCCATCTCTTCATGTTGACTATGTAGAACCATTTTCCTTGTCTGTACCATCTGTACCAATATGGACCATCAAAACTATTTCCTCCCTCTCCTGCAAGAAGTTCATGTCCAGCCCAGGCACCCCACACACTGAAACCAGACTGACAACACAACCATCTGGATATTTGTTCACATTTACAGTGAATTGTGTATATCGCCCTACTATGCCATCGCCTGCTACAACTGCACTCCTTTTTGCTCTCCCACCTTGAATGGCTTCCTTTAGCACAGAGCCACAGTCAGTTAGTTTATTCACCCTGAAGCTCTCATAGTCATTAAAGCAAATCGAAGGAACTTCCAACCTGTTGGATGATCGCAAAGACTCACCTGCTCTCCGAATCCCTTTACCTACCTCATTTACAATCACATGCTCCTTTCCCTCAGCAGACACCAGTCAGAAGATTCTATCCTAAGGTGTGTGAATGCCTTCAGGAATAAAGTGTTCAAGCAAATTTCCCCACTCCCTGATCCGTTGCAGTATCTGTAACCTGCAGCTATAAGCTCTGAGCCGAAGCTGCTTGAGCTGGAACCACCTCCTACACACAATTTTGTCTTGGATCACATTGACAACCAGGATCTCGAACATTATGCCATTGCAACATATCATCTGTCCTGCCTTCTTTGCTGTGCCTTAGTTAGTTGAGTAATTAATTAGTCATATGGTTAACTAATTATTGTCTTTTCTCACTACCATTCACAATAGTGACTTAAAAATTTGAATTTAATAAACCTTTCAACTTTAGCATTTTCATTATTTATTACATTTATTATTATTTGTCCTCTGCCAGAGCCTTGGGCTCCTCTAAATGTTTCCGATTGCCTGTCTCAGTGTCTCACACTTGCTGCACTGTTACTGTTTGCCTTTCGTGGGGTACTCCACTTACCCACTTGTCTAGCTGCTGATGCCTCCCTGTTTTGGGATCATGCACATTCATGGTCCTACTGGAGCTCCTGACTGCCTATCTTAGTATCATCCATCCACCCAGACCTTCAGGTGCTGCTGAATGTCTGTCTTGGTATACCTCTGCTGACCCACTATTCAAGATGATGCCGACAGCTTATCTCAGTGTCCTCCACCACCTGGTGCTCTCGGTGTTATTGACTATCAACCTTGGAGTCCTCCACTCACCCTCTCCTCTCCTTTGTATTTAATGGGCTTTAAAAGGGCAAGGGTGCAGAAAAGGTCACTGTTAGATCAGGTTAAAACTTTTGCTGAAATATCACTGAATATCATAGATAAAGTAGGTCTACCAGGGTCTGAGAGAGAGAGAGAGCATCAAGAAGCCAACAGTCACTGTTTATCACTGTGCAGGCATTTAGGTGAGAGTTTGTGCTTCACTTGAAAAGACTATATTGAAAAGGATTGAAGCAAGGCTTGAAGAATAACCTAGTCTGTGCTAAAGGAGTTGCCAGGAAAACCTTTTACCATGAAAAACAGTTCAGGAGTTAAAAGATACCAGACTGAGGAAAGGAAGGATCAAAAGTAAACACTAGAGAGCGGAAAATCACTTTGGACAGGCTAAGTCAAGCGTTTATTTAAAGGACAGTATAAGGTACTGTGAAGTTTTGCCTTCCTGTTCTGAGGAAGGGTCCCTGAATCTAAAACATTAACTCTGCCTTCTCTCCACAGATGCTGCCAGACCCACTGAGTTTTTCCAGCGATCTTTGCTTTTGTTTTGTATTTACAGCATCCATGATTATTTTAGTTTTTATTAAGTTTAATCTTCCATTGTGTTAAAAGTAAAAGGACAAATATCTGTCCTATGGTTTAAAGTATCAGTGACCTTTATCACTACATCAACAATGTTTAGTCAATAGTGCATTTAGTGAGTTTGTTATGGTAAAACCATCAAAAGTGAAAGTTTGTTAGTCCTCCTTTTAGCAATCATTTGGAAGTTCACATTTCTTTTATTCTTTCTAGATATTGTTTTCTGCGGAGATTGTAAAATAATTCACGACCTCCTGTGACCCTTGTGGTTTTGCACATTGCCACCACCACTCCCACCAGCCCAATCCCACCCTGGCCCCACAACACCCCATTCCCCCCAAACCCCACCCCATATTCCATCCCCGTACCAGCCATGAAAAGAACTAGCGTCAAAAAAATTGAGTGTGATGGTAACAGCATCTATTGTACAGCTGAACGTGTTTAGGTAATTGATCTAATATGCAGGCAAATGCCCAGGCAGCCTTCCTATTGCCTCTATACTCTTTAGCAGACATTCTCCTTGAAATCTTTGAAACCTCTCCTTCAATTTCTTTGGGGTGATAATGTGTTAACATTGTGTCCTACTGTCTCAGATACTATTTCACTAACCTGCTTTCCAACCTGCATTATTTCCTCCCTTTTTCCTTCAAAGAAGGGAATGTCTACTGGAAACCTTATTATGTGTGCCTTTCACAAGAGGTGTCTGAATGAAAGCACTGCCTCAGCCAGTTTGGGCAAAGCTTGGTGTAAATATCATTGACTTGAATTTGCAGCCCTCACAAAGCAGAAAAGCAATTTCAGTGTTAATAATGACAGGTACATTTTGAATCCTCAATATCTTAAAGGTTATACAAATAAAAGTAAAAAGATCAGAAAACGGCATAATCAGTTTGATCATTTACATTTGCCCTCACTATTGCTGAATGTCAATTATGTAATTTATGTTAGTACACATCTGTAAGATGTCACTCATTAGAAGGACCAATCACTCACTTTGATTTAAAACTTGTTTTGATTTATATTATTCTTTTCTTAAAAAAATTATGTATTTCAAGTGTTTCAGTCTGTGACATTGTTGCTAATCGTAAATGTACTTCAAAGATACGCTGATAGCCCTGAGTACGTCCAGTGGAAAAATAGGATTAGCTTTAAAACTGTCTTTAATCCTGACATCAACATCCACAATAACTCTGAAGAAATAGTCTCCCTTTCAGTTTTGGAAACCTCCCCCTCCAGTGGAGCTTTTGAAGTCGAGAACACATGGCGTAACAGGCAGAAATTGAAATGCTTGAAAATTAATTTCACAGCTTTGCTAAGTTTTCAGCTTCTTGCCAGCAGTAACACTCCATTAAAGGGTTAGTAGTTAAAGTTTACCACATGCAGAATTGTTTTATTCAAATAGTTTCTTGCCACTTTCAAAGAAACTGCAATCTGACAAAAGATTGAGAAAATTATTAACACGAGAGATGATGTTATTTTCTGAGAAATTGGTTTGTGCTATAGAGATGTAACAAAATACTCAGTAGAGTTTGACAATTCCTAAACAGTGAATAAACATGTTATTTAGAATGTCACAGTAAATGTGGCATTAAATTGTCTTGTCCTATTGCTCGTGCCAGAGGAATAGTTTCGGAATGAGGGAAGTTGATGTTGTTGTGTTAAAGTCACAGAAATTGTAATCCAGAATTCAAGCTTAATGTTTCAGGGACATGGGTTTATATCCACCATTGCAGATGGTGACATTTAAGTCAATAAAACTTGGAATTAAAAAGTTAGCCTAATGGTGACCAATAATGAAAACAGTAATGATTATCATATAAATCTATCCGGATCACTAAAACCCTTTTGGAAAAGAAATCAGCTGTCTCTACCTGGTCTACCTAAATGTGGCTCCAAAAGTTAATGCTTAGTTGTGTTTGTAATGGTCTAGGAAAGTACTCTGTTGTTTCAAACTGCTACAAAGGCTAAAGAAAGCCATGAAACTGAAGTGACTACCCAGACATTGGCTTCAGCACCAGAAACAACAATGAAAAACATAGTTCTGTTGACCTTATGAAGTACTCCTTACCAACAGCTGGAGGTAAGTGTCAAAATTGGGAAAGATGTCTCACAGACAAACAAGCATACCATAGTCACATCTTACAGACAATGTCCCATACACAGCCATTACATTCCAGTCCTGTCCCACCAGCTGGACAGACCTATCAGAGTAGTGGCTCAGTGATGTACATTCAGGAGGGAGTTGCCCTGGGAATCTTCAACATTGACTCCAAAACCTGTGAAATATCATGGCAGAAGGCCAAGTGTGGGCAAGGAAACCGCCTGCTGGTTAGTACGTACTCACTATCCCTCCCCAGTTGATAAATTAATACTCCTCCATGTTGAACTGTACTTGGAGGAAGCTCTGAAGTTGGAAAGAGCAAAGTGTGTACTTTGGTTGGGGATTTCAATATCCGCCAACAAGAGTGGCTTGGCAGCACGTTCACCATTAAGGGCAAAAGAGTAACTAGGGAGAGAATAGGGTCCCTTAAAAATTAACAAGACCTGTCTCTGGGTGGAACTGCAAGAGATGGGGGAGATCCAAAATATTATTTTGCATCAGTATTTACTGTAGAGAAGGATATATAAGTTAGAGAACTGGAGAAATAAAGTGATATCTTGAAAAGTGTCCATACTACAGTGGAGGAGATGCTAGACATCTTAGAATGTATAAAGGGGGATAAACCCCAAGACCTGATCAGTTGTATCCCAGAACTTTGTGGGAAGCTAGGAAAGTGATTTCTGGGCCCGTTGCTGAGATATTTATATCATTGATAGCCATCGGTAATTGCCAGAAGACTGGACAATGATTAATGTGGTGCCATTTTTTAAGAATAGTGGTAAGGAAAAGCCAGGAAACTACAGACTGGTGAGCCTGACATCACTGGTGGGTAAGTTGTTGAAGGAGAGTTTGAGGGACAGGATTTACATGTATTTGGAAAGGCAAGGACTGATTGGGGATAGTCAAAATGGCTTAGTGCTTAGGAATTCGTATCTCACTAACTTGATTGAGTTTACCTCAGAATACAATATGCTGTTGATCAGGTGGGCTGATGGGCCAGGGAGCGGCAGATGGAATTTAATTTAGATACATATGAGGTGTTGCAGTTTGGCAAGTCAAATCAGGGCAGGATTTAAACTTTACTGAGTATGCTCTTTCCAGGTAAGGGCTTGCCCTCCCAGGCTGGGATTTCTGCAAACATTGGTATCACAGACAGCATGGGGATGAAGGGTCTGGGCCCATCTGGAGTGTTCTGAGTGGCTGCTTCTTCCTATGAACACCTGCCAAAATCACATATTAGATTAGATTACTTACAGTGTGGAAACAGGCCCTTCGGCCCAACAAGTCCACACTGACCCGCTGAAGCGTAACCCATCCAGACCCATTCTCCTACATTTACCCTTCACCTAACACTACGGGCAATTTAACATGGCCTGCACATTTTTGGATTGTGGGAGGAAACTGGAGCACCCGGAGGAAATCCAAGCAGACACGGGGAGAATATGCAAACTCCACACAGAGAGTCACCTGAGGCGGAAATTGAACCCAGGTCTCTGGCGCTGTGAGGCAGCAGTGCTAACCACTGTGTCACCGTGCCGTCCAAACTCTTGACCTGTCACCCTTGCCAATTACAATCCCATCTCCAACTTCCATTTTGCCCCCAAAGGTTGTGTTAGCATTTTCCAAATCCATCCTCATCTGTGTCAAAACTGTGTGTTTAAATCCCTCTAGTCAGGTTTGCAACCTCACCACCATGCTGAAATAATTATGATCAAAGTCACAAATGACATCCTACATGATGGTAGCATCAGTAAATTTTAATTCCTCATCCTTCTTGATTGTGTGTAGTTTTCAATACAAGGACAGCTCCAAATTAAAACAACAAGCAGGCAAGGTAGCAGAGGTTAGTGGTAAAGTAGAGGGTTGGGTAAGTTGTAAGAGACAATAAAAGTTCACCAAAAAAAGAGGGAGAAAATAAATTGAGGGCCATCTGGTAAGTAATACAAAAACAGACATAAAGCCTTCTTTAAATATATATATAAAGGAAGAGAGAGACCAAACTGAACATAGCCATTTTGAAAACGAGTTTCGGGAAATTATAATGGGGAACTAGGAAATAAAGCAGGAGGTGAATAAATACTTAGCATAGGTGTTCATGTTAGAGGACACTAACAGTATTTCAACAACATTAACCAATCGAGTAGGCTGAGTTTGTGAGGAAATAAACACTATAAATGGAGTATATTTTGAAGACTTGTATCGAAAGCTACGCACAATCGAGAAGGATGAGGAATTAAAATTTACTGATGCTACTATGATGGAGGATGTCATTTGTGACTTTGATCATAATTATTTCAGCATGGAGGTGAGGTTGCAAACCTGACTAGAGGGATTTAAACACACAGTTCTGACACAGATGAGGATGGATTTGGAAAATGCTAACACAACCTTTGGAGGTGAAACGGCAATTGAAGATGGGATTGTAATTTGCAAGGGTGACAGGTCAAGAGTTTTTTAATTGAGGAAAGCAGTGATGATAGCAGATTTCAAGGAAAGAAGGATAGCATTTATTTGACTGAGGTGGAACCAAGTTGAGTGGTCAGTGGTTTAGTGCGAATCACAAACCAGATGAGCTCAGAAAGGGCAGGAGCAGAGATGATAGTGAAGCTAGTGAAGGATGATGCTAGTTCATGCTCGATCAAAGGATGAAGGTTCAGTTGGAGAATTTACATTTCATGGAGTTGGCCTATTGTCAAAAGGACAGTCAATAAATCCTGAGACATCCCTATTTTCAAGACTTTGTATTTCTTTTTGAATTTCCACTGCACAATCCAATACTTCTCCCGATCTCTGGACGAATTAAAGATCCTTGGAAAGATGTCTCTGTCTTGTGAAGTGATGAAGAAACTTTCAGGATCCAAGTTCAGTTTAACCTTAGAAAATTTCTTGATTGACTATTCTGTCCATGTTTGCTGTGGTAGGGTGTAAGCCAGTAACCACTTAGTTCATTCACCTTCTCACCACATTCATATTTCATGTATTGGAGGAGCTTTACTATTCCTGATGACACCCGGCTGTTATGGTATTGGCAATGTATTTCAATTCTCAACTGAACTGTGTCTTCTGTGGTAAGCAACCAAATGAAAGTCAATTAAGACAAACAAACTTTCTCTAGATTTATCTAAACTGAGTCATAATTGACATTGAACTGAAATAAAAACTATATCATTAACATTTATATTTGATAGCTTTGAAGGTCTGTCAAAAACCTTCGTTTTTCATGGAAACAGCTGCACGTAAATATGATGAAAGGCATATATTAAGCTTTGTATAATCAGTATGTCTTTGTTGTAGTTTTGATGGTCTATTAGAAATGATTTTCAAGCAATTGATGTGGTAAATTTATCAACAAGTAAACATACTAAAACAATGACTAGTACTCAATATTTCCATCTTGCTTAATTACTTAACCAATTGATTGTAATATTGCAATGTCTTAAGCCACACTGTGAAGCGAACCAAGAATAAAGGTTTGGCAGAGGGCCTACGAAGCGCTGGTGTAAATTTGGCATAAAGCCTGCAACAGCAGTCATTATGGCAAACACTTGCTACTGAAATTTTGCTAAGACTACATTTATCATGCCCTTGCTTATGTGCAACACGCTTTTAATCTTCAGTGAATCAACTGCATCTGTTTTTCACGAGGTTTTAATTCAATTTAGACATCTTGAATAAAGCAGACCACAGTATTTTTACATATTAAGGTTGTTTAAATCTTCAAGCTCTGACAGAAAATGTCTGAGTGCATTATGTGGAATAAAGAACAAAGTGTTTTCTCTGTGTTACGTTCATATTAAATATGGACAGTTTCTCATGACACTTTGTAATGTTGCTTGAGGGATTATTAATCTGATAAAATGCTGATCAAAGGTCTGCAGTGTTTCACTGTAGTAATATTGTATTACTAAAATGTTCCAGGAGATTCTGGTTATTATCTGAGGTATGCATTGCCACACACAGGACTGTGCAAGCCTCATCTTCAGGTGTTTGTGGAGCACACAAAGAAACATAGAAATGTTGATAATGACTTGGAATTCAACATTAGCATCCAGCGTTAATTTGAATTGTTGAAGTTTGGATTTTACAGGTGTAGTTCATACCGGTATCAAACCTCAATGTTGCCAAATAAGACTTTGAAGGTCAATTTTTTCACAGGTTGCCATAACATACCAAACGTCTAAGGTAATTTGTCCATTTGCTTGGATCGTGCATAAAATACAGAGACTTGATAAGTAGTGTAACATTTAAAACCTTTATAATAAAATGAAAACATTGTTCAGCCAGTTTAATGCATCATATTCTTTAGAAACATGATGATAAATATGCAGTTGAGGAGGTCAACAAACTACTAAAAAAGGATCTAAATTCAGACATCATAAAAAGAGGAGCCTACAATCTACCTAATGTTAACTGGAGTGTAGGAGGCACTATCCCAAACCATTGTGACTATAGAAAGACTGTGAAAGATCTCTTGGCTCCAATGGAATAGCTGGTTGAAGAACCAACAGGAAGAAAGAACTTACTTTCTAGGAATATTAAACCTCTGTCGATGTACAGAGAATCTTTCAAAATTACACTGGAAAGTTAACCATGTTGCTAATGTTATGTCACAGGGATAGCAAGCCAAACTGAATGAGACTCACTATCCCTGGAATCACAACACATGAATTAACTCATTTCATGACAGTCAAAATTGCTCAATTATTCTTCACCAGACTTTATGAATAAGAGATCTTAGACACTACATTTATAACTTAAACAAAGCTTAACTTATTATTAACAATGTAACTATACTATAACACAGAGAAACAACAGAGCAAACTAATTAATATTGATAATCTAAAGCCCAATCTTCCGTTGATCATAACCCCCACTCACATACAGACAGTAGTTAAGGCATAGATAATACAGAAAATAAAAACGGAATGTTATTTGTTAGTTAAATAAGTAACTTTAATGGATGGGCACCCAGGTTTTCAACAATCCTTTCACAATAGCTTGTTCACAGGCATGTAGAATTATATATTTTGCTTGAATTCTGAAGTCATTGCTTAATGCAAACAGTTTCAGCAGATTTTCAGAAATATTTACTTCTTACAGACTGAAATTCTTTCCTCAGAACATTCAACAATTCAATAGTTGGAGAGACACTAGAGAGGTAGAGAGAGAGAAAGCAAAAAAAATCAACACTGTCCCTGAAAGTTTACAAAAATCATGCTGCCTCCTGCCAAAACCCAGTTAGACCAGTTCTCTATTTGTTTTCCCTTTTCAATCAGTATTCTCTGTGGCTGGCTGGTTCGCACTAGCTTTCCCTTGATTGGCCAATTCAAAATCCAAGCAGCTGCCAGCCCTGAGCATGGCAACCACACAGTGCTAGTTTGTCTACACTATCCTTTGATTAGTAGTGAATTTATATTTCTATCCAGGCCAGTTTCCAACAGAAAACATCTAACTTTGTTCACTTCTTTTTTGAAACAAGCTGCTGCTCAAAGTTCAATTCTTAAATTCAACTCACAGATCCAAGTCAAAAATTGAGGAAAATAAATGAAAATTACTGATGGTCTCTACAGTTAAGATATCACAGATCATTTTTCTGGGCAGGGGAGGGTGAACAATCAGAGATCGTAGTTCATGTCAGGACCAATATCTTGGGTAGAAAAGAGGATGAGGAACAACAAATTTCAGAGTACTAAGAAGGAGATGGAAAAGCAATACCTCCAGAATAGTAATCTCAGGATTATTACCAGTCCTATGCACTAGTGAGACTAGGAATAGGACAGTTCTGTGCTGGAATATCTAGCTGAAATATCAATGTAGGGGGAAGTTGTCAGATTTCTGAGCTATTGGGATTGGTTCTGGAGCAAATCAGACCTGTGCAATATGGACAGACTGTCACTTTGTAGGACTTCAATGATCATCCTCAAAAGGAAACTTGAAATTGTTGGTTAGGAAGGTTTAAACTATATTGGCAAGGAAGGTGGGACCTATATTTGAGCTCCAGTTCAAGGGAAGTAAAATTAGTAAAAGAACCTTTAAGAGTAGTATGCAAGACTAGAAGACAGACAAAATATTGATAACAAACAAATAAGATCTAACTGAAGAGTCATGTTAAAAAGATTGAATTAAAGGCACTATATCTGAATGCATACAGCAGTCACAAGAAGGTTGAAGAGTCAAATAGATAAATTGGGATAAATTTACGTGATTTAATTGCCATTACAGAAACATGGCCACAGGCTGACTAAGATTGGAAATGGTATATCAAAGGATATTCTACACTTAGGATGCATAGATAAGAAGGAAAAAGAGGTGAACTAGTGCTCCTAATAGGGGAGGAGATGTTTACATTAATAAGAGAGAACCTTAAATCAAAGGATCAAGATGTAGAATTCATTTTGCATGTGCGGATTGGGGGCGTGGGACGGCTGGGTTGGATGGGGGGGGGGTGGTGGAGGTGCGGGACAGTGTTTTGGGCACGAACGAGGTTGGGGGCAGATACAGGGTGGGGTTGGTGGGTTCGATGGTGGGTGGGGGAGCTTACGTGGTGTGCTACTGCCTAGTCTCCTGAATGCGGAGTGGACTTGGCAAATGCTCGCTGTGTCAATCCCATTGAACTGATGGAAGGGGGTGAGGGGGAGATGTGGGTGGTTGAGGCTTCAGCAATGCTGCAGGTCCCTTACACACAAGTGTGTGTCTGCTCAGAAACAAACCCTGAGACAGAGAGAGGGAGCAATGGAGGCAGAGCAAGGAAAAAGGAACTTCAGAAAACTCCGAGCTCCAGAGGAGAGGCATTGAATCAATTAACCAAATAATCAATTATCCGAACGAAATAATGTCCATGCATCTTGTTCAGATAATCGAGATTTCTCTGTACTTCGAAGTCTACAGAAGATGTACATTCCTCTAAGTCACAAACACTCAAAAGGAAAGGTGAATCAAAGTGGTTAATGAAAGCATTAAGGTTTCTATTAACATAAAAGGAAGTGGCTTATAAGAATGTCAGAACTAGTGGTAGTTCTAAAGTTTGGAAGCAATTTAGGACACGACAAAAGAGGACCAACAAGCTAACAAGGAAACTGAAAGGAGAATGTGAAAGGAAACTAATGAGGAAAATAAAGGCAGACTGTAAAAGCTTCTATAGGGAAAAGATTATTAAGGACAATATGGACCCATTAAAGAAGGGGAGAGTGGAATTTAAAGGGGAGAACAGGAAAATAGTGGGATAGCTGAACAGTTAGTTTGCATCTCTCTTCATGTAAGACAATACTGAAAATCTCCAGAAATATCAGTGACTGAGTGATTTGTGTGACTGAGGAGTTATAAAATGAAATTAAATTTTTAAAAAAGGATGGTACTTGAAAAACAGATAAATTGGAGACTGATAAATATTGGATCAGGTGAGATTCATCCTGAGTTTTTGACTACAACCTGTAATTCTATAGATTCTGGAAAGGCTCCCACTAACTGGAAGGTAGCAAATGTAACTCTACTAATTAAGAAAGGATGCGAATAATTAGGGTGAGGGAGGAATTGCAAATGTTTTATCTTGAAATTAGTAGATGGCAAAATATTAGAATATTATAAGGATTATAAGGAGAATTATAAGGATGTTTTAACTGAACATTTATAGGCACATAGAAAAACTGTGCAGAGTCATCGTAGATTTATGAAAGAGAAATTATGTTTGCCAAACTTTTTTGAGGATGTTACTAGTAGCATTGATAAAGGAGAATGAGCAGATGTGCAATATTTAGATTTTTAGGAGGCTATGCATAAGGTCTTACACCAAGAGATTAGTAAATAAAATTGAAATGCATAGGATTTGGGAGAAATATGGATTATTTGAGAGAATATGGACTGAGAATAGGCAGAAAGCAGAGGCTAGGAACAAACTGATCATTTTCCGAATGGCAGGCACTTACTAGTGAAGTTTCACAAGGGTCAATACTGTGTCTACAATTGTTCATAATCTAAATGAATTATTTGAATGTGGGGACATTTTACAACATTTCCAGATTTTCTGATGACTCCAAACGAATAGGAACGTAGTTATGAGGAGGCTGCAAGAAGGCTTTGAGAGGATTTAATAGGCTAGAACATGACTGATGGAATATAATATAAATAAATGTGTAGTTATTCACCTTGATTTAAAAAAAAAGACAGATTATTCCTCAAATGGTGTGAAGTTGATAATTGTAGATATCTAATGGATGACATCATTCATGAATTATTGAAAGATAGGATGGATTTGCAACAAACAATTAGGTAGGCAAGCGCTATCTTGGGGCATTAATTGTAAAGTGATTTGAGTATCGAAGTCGATGTCTTGCTGTAGTTGTGTAGACCCTTGGTGAAACTGCCACTGCAGGATTATACTCTTTGGTCTCTTCATTTTCAAGGATATGCTGTCACAAAAGGAGTGCAATGGAGGATCACGAGATTAATCCCTGAAATGGCAGATTGTCTAATGAGGAGAGTTTGAGCAAACTTGATCTGTATTCTCCAGAGTTTTGAAGAATAAGTGATGATCTCGTTAGAAACTTACAAAATTCTTACAGTGTATGGTATGATGGATACAGAGAGAATATTTCTCCTAGTTGGTGACTCTTGAACCAAGGAACATAGTTTCAGATTAAAAGGCAGGCCATTTATAATTGAGAGGGGGAAGAATTTCTTCACTCAGGTTGGTACTCTTTGGAATTGTCTATGGAAGTTCAATTATTGAGCATATTTAAGACAGAATTGAATGGGTTTCTCACAGCTAATGACATTAAAGAAAAGGAAATAGTGTGGGAAATTGGCATTAAGGTAGAAGATCAGCCATAACTGAGAAAGGTATACAGGCTTGATGGGCTGAAGGGTCTACTGCTGTTCCTTTGCTTCTAATACAAATAAAGATCCCCCTCATGTATCCGAACACTCCCCTTTCCCACTCACCTGCTGCCTGACCCTCACCCCAAGTTTTAATTCAGAAACTGATGAATTGGCTTCAATATAGACCAATTTGTTAACATCAGTGGTATACTCAAAAAAGGGGAGAAAAGTCAGTTAGGAAACTCCAGACTGATAACTTTCTCTGATGTCATTAGCAGATTGTTTATAACTATCTTTATTCATGTCATGAAGTACTTTGAAGCTTGTAATATCCTCTGGATAGTCAGCATGGTTTTCAGGTTAAAAAAACTACCAAAATACAGTTTATTGAAGACTGTCAATGATCTAATTTCAAGTCTCCAAAGTGATGAGATGACTCCCATTGCAATACTGGATTTCTCAATTAAGCCTTTGACAAAGTTCCTCATGAAATTTTTTTGTTCAAAGCCGCTACTGTGAAATCAGGGAGACATTATTAAATTGGACCCAGCACTTCCTTACCGACAGAAGACCAAGAGTTGTGTGTAATGTGAAATTATTCTACCTTAGCGATGTTGTCTTCAGGATGCCCCAGGGGGCCTCTGTGCTGGAACCATTACTGTTCTTGACATTGTTATCACAATGGAATGCTGGAATGGCACCTCTCTTTTCACATTCCATGTTTGAGTGTAACAAGGTTTTGAATTTAAAAAGGATCTGTTTGTCAATTCAATGTGTACTTACCTGTTCATGTGTGGTTTATAAAGGAAAAGACAGTCATAGAATCCATGCAGTGTAATCCCACATTTACCATGGCTAATCCATCTAACTTGCATATCCCTGAACACTACAGGGCAAGTTAGCATGGCTAATAAACAAACCTGCTTATCCTTGGATTGTGGGAGAAAACCAGAGCATCTAATGGGAACCCACACAGAAATGGGAACATTTGCAGACTCCACACAGATAGTCATCCAAGACTAGAATCAAACCTGAGTCCCTGGCACAGTAACATGGCAGTGCTAACCACTGAGGCACCATGCCACCTAGATTTTTTTTGAGTTTAACAAGTTGTTTTATTAGGTTAAAACCCACTCAGATAAAACTATTCATAAAGTAAAAATACAGCTTCCACAACCCAGCCTGCAAACACAAACACATGAACCAAACATGCAAGAAAATGCCAAATATGAAGTAGAGGAGAGAAACTTTAGCTAAGTTAAAGTTCAATGAAGGAAACAAAAAGGTAAATGTGGCTTTCCAAAGGCTTTAGTCCTCAGCTGGTAATTTAAAATAGCAACTGTACCTTCCCCGCTGCTGTGGAAATCGAAAGTTCCCTGTATGCTTGTAGAAATGGAGACCCAATCAAACTCAGCAAAGATCCTAGGTGAAGATTTGGAGAGCGCAGGAGAGACAGGGACAGGTTTCTCTCACAGCAGCTGCAGATCTTCCACTAAAACAGGTTCTTGGTCAACAAGCAGAAAGACTGCTTCGTCATAAACATTCATAAAAAGTCCAAAGGGCAGCCTAGATTAGCTCATGTCTGCATTGTCAGCTTGAAGAAAATCGAAGTCTTTTTCCAAATAAGTGATGTCTGAATTCTTTATTCTTCAATTGTTGAATATTGCGAATATCTTAATTTTAATTAGTCAGGTGTTTATTGCCTATAGTTGCATCTTTATAGATATTGTATCTCCAGCCCAAAGAAATAGAATCCGGAGTAAATAGTCATGTAATTAACCAATCATTTCCCATTAACTTTTCATTTAATATCCTTGTTATAATAAAAACTGCCAAAAAGCTGTCTAAAACTGTCAAAAGTTCAATTACATTCTTCAGATGACAGACTAAAATTTGAATGTGCTATTTGACACGAACAAGTTTTCACAATAACACACATCAATGTGCTTTCCAACAAGTTTAAAAGACAGGATGATACTGTTTGTTGACATGGTTTGTGCATCAGGGAAAACACAAGAACATATCAAATCACGGCAAGATGACTTTCTGGAATTGTAAAAATAGAACCAATAGGGGATGGCATTCAATGTCAAAAAATACCATGTCACATGAGAAAAAAAAATCCACAGATAAGTTAATCAAATTCTCTAACAGGTAATACATGGCTATATCTTGGGGTGTGGTGGGGGTGGTGGGGAGGGATTACCTCAAGCAAATACGGTTTGTGGATTTCTGAGGAGGACTCTTTGGTATTGCAACAAAAATATGGTTACCCGATATTTGTCCAGTCCTGGATTTGCAAGGTACGTGTGGGTTCCTTATGTGGTAAGAAATATAAACAAGGTTGAAACGTTCCAAAGATGCATGAGTGTGGAGGATGTGCCTATGTCACAAACTTAACCGAAGATTTGGAATGAGAATTATTAAAGCAAAGGAGGTAAATAAAAGACGTTCTGTTTAGTGTGAAGGAATTTAAAGATCTTTGTCAGGTGAAGTGGATGACTGTTTCCACAGTTACTCCTGTTTGCCCACCACTGCTTCAATGAAAGAGCTGCAAAATGCTGCAATAACCAAGTTGACACTGCTTATGTTTTTTTTCTGTACTGGGATGGAAGCAAGGCAATTCAGTTTTGAGCTGTATAAACTACTATTTGGAAACAAAATTTATAGAATGATATTATAAACTGTAACATCATTTCAATAAAAGAAAATCATAAGTATCATGGAATCTCACTTTCCAGCTCTTGGTCCATAGCCTTGTTGGTTATGGCATTTCAAATATGGTTTGAATTTATCAGGCTTTCCGCCTCTACAACACTTCCCATCAGTGAATTGCAGAGCCTGACTACTCTCAGGATGAAAATGTTTCTTTAAAATCCCCTCTGAACCTCCTAGGTCTTATCTAAGACTGGTCATGAACCCCTCAAACAAAGTGAAACAAAACAGTGTCTTCAAATCCACTCTATCTAGACCACTCAAAGGTTTATACACTTCAGTTAAGTCTCCCCTCAGTGTCTTCTGTTCCAAACAAAAGAAACCTAGCCTATCTAATCTTTCTGCATTGATAAACATCTCCTCTGTACCATCTCTTGTCCAATCATTCGTATTATGTGATAATCAAAACTGCACACAGTACTCCATTTATTGTCGGACAAATGTTTTACAGAGATCCAGAATAACTCCCTACTCCAAAGTGCCATGCGTCAATGCATAAAGGCAAGTGTTCTTGATAAAAAGAATTTAAGTGTATATACATCAATCCTGTAGTACCGGTGAGAAAATAGGACAAATAGACTGTCAATTTTCTGACCAAGTTAAAAATCACACAACACCAGGTTATCATCCAACAGATTTATTTCAAAGTATTAGCTTTCGAGGCATGGCCTCTTCATCAGGTGGTTGTGTTTTCCGATCTACAACTTTTGGGTGTGTCCTTAGTAGTCTAACCTTTAATGCCAGGAGGGACTTCTTTTTGAGATTGATTAAGAATTGGAATATGTTTTTGTAGAATTAAAAGTAGTTACCACAGAGAGAGAGAGAGACAGCTGAACCAAAGCAGCCTTTATACCTCTATATTCACAACATAGAAAAATTAAACAGTTGAAAACTCCTAAATAGTCACTCCAATCATTCCTAACCAGACTTCTTAATAACTAGTCCCAGACTTAGTGAATAATTAATTCTCACACACCAACGTTATATGGTGCACAAAAGAATTAACTATTTATTCAGTCCAGACTAACATTAGCAAAGACAAATTTAATCAGCACGGTAAGCTGATTAAACCTAAAACATTTGTTTTCAACTCTATTTACACAAAATCACAAATTAAATAACAATTAAGGGATAAGTTAGAGAAGGTAACAAAATTGGCTACATTACCTAAATGGCTTTCATGAGCATTGTTTCCCAAGCA
The DNA here is from genome assembly GCF_037043375.1 of Chiloscyllium plagiosum. Classification (NCBI taxonomy): domain Eukaryota; kingdom Metazoa; phylum Chordata; class Chondrichthyes; order Orectolobiformes; family Hemiscylliidae; genus Chiloscyllium; species Chiloscyllium plagiosum. The sequence goes on from NW_028270144.1 coordinate 86,420,785, forward strand.
TAAATTTTAGAATCCCTACTGTGTGGAAAGAGTTCACTGGACTCAAAGAGACTGCACCAACTCTCTGCAGAGCATCTCACTCAGCTTCACCCTATCCCCACATTTCCCGTGGTTAGTTTACCTAGCCTCCACATCCCTGGTCAATTTAGCATCGTCAATGCACCTAACCTGCACATCTATGGACTGTGGGAGGAAACCAGAGCACCCGAAAGAAATCCACACGGACCCTGGACCCAAGGCGAGAATTGAACCCAGGCCCCTGACACTGTGAGGCAGCAGTGCTAACCAATCAGCACCATGTGACCCAGTGTGGAATAAATGTGCACTCCTTGGCTGTTTTTGCTGAGATGTTGATCAGGGTCACCTTCTCAGTTCACTCAGGCAAAGGCAGCAATACTTCTAACTTAGCTTCCCTCTCTCTGGGATTCTGGAAGCTGGTGCATCAAATTATGCAGGGAACTTTCAGACCTTCATACTGTCTCAAAAGCAATCCAGAACCATCTCTCAAAAAACATAGTTGGAATAATAGCCTTATTTTCACCTAGATAGACTGATTGACTCTTCCTGAGGCCTCAGTCACCATTTGACAGCTGCCATTACTTGAACATAGGGTCTCCTTCAGATTTATTGGAACTAACTAACCCTGTGGGCGGTACGGTGGCACAGTGGTTAGCACTGCTGCTTCACAGCGCCAGAGACCCGGGTTCAATTCCCGCCTCAGGCGACTGACTGTGTGGAGTTTGCACGTTCTCCCCGTGTCTGCGTGGGTTTCCTCCGGGTGCTCCGGTTTCCTCCCACAGTCCAAAGATGTGCAGGTCAGGTGAATTGGCCATACTAAATTGCCTGTAGTGTTAGGTAAGGGGTACGGGTGGGTTGCGCTTCGGCGGGGCGGTGTGGACTTGTTGGGCTGAAGGGCCTGTTTCCACACTGTAATGTAATCTAATCTAACTCCCAGATACTGACCTCATTAATAGCTAACTTTTTCTACAGGTGTAAACACAACAATCTTCCTGGGGGTCAGAAGCAGGATGGTTAAATAGGAATGGAAGCATGTGTTTGATCTGGAGAACGTTTTAATGAAGGCTCAGCCTGCAACCAGCCAGGCCTCACAAGCAAACAAAACTTGCTCCATCTATTTTGTTTCATTTCCGCTCCTACGGTGTGGTATCAGGTCATTCAACCCATCAAGTCCACACCAACCCTTCGAAGGGCATCCTACACACTGCCTATCCATGTAACCCTGCATTTCCATAGTTAACCCAGCTAACCTGCACATCACTGGGGCAATTTAGCATGGCCGATCCACCCAATCACATTGGTCAATGGAAGGAAACTAGAGCACCCAGAGGAGATTAACACAGACGCAGGAAGAATGTGCAAATTCCACACAGACAGTTGCTCAAGCTAGAATCAAACCTGGATCCCTGGCGCTGTAAGGCAGCAGTGCTAACCACCATGCTGCCCAAGCTGTCTCAAAGTCCGTCGTCCTTTCCAGCTCATGTTTCAAAATTGATAAAAGAATAAAATAAAAATAATGAAAAACTACCAAGGGTTCTGATAAAGTCCTAAATCAGTCAAGATGTACTCAACTCTGCAATATAAACAATAGGTTTTTGTAGAATTCACAATATGGGCTGAAAATCATCCATATCTTTGGAATCTTCAAATTCCGGTTGAGTGTGCTGACTTGATTTTGTATGTGCTAAACAATAGGGATTTATCAGTTTATCTCAGCGAGCTCTTATGTTTTCATTTTATTATAGAACTTCTTAACAAACTTCATTCATTTCCTTCCCAGTTTTGGAACTCTTGCATGTTCTTGGATCAGTTTTTATCGTGTTTCTAAGGCTGCTTAAAGCAAACATGACCATCTCCTGGCACACACTTCAACTGTATAAATGATAGCTCAGGTTATTTATTTTCATTCTCGTGCTCAAATTATGTACTTTTTAAAAGGTGTGGTCCAGTTCTTTCAGTTATCTCTCCAGGTGTAGTGGATTGATGACACCATCTATCACCTTTGCAAAAGCATTCAATATTTCTTGTACCAAGTGTTTTCAAATCAGAACCAGTAAATATAATGCATACCATCCATATTATTAAATGCACCTAATGCCTATTTATTCTCCTAATTAATGTACAGGAAGCAGGAGAACCACTCTGAGGTTAGAAACCTGAGAATTATAAAATTTAACATGCGTTTGGCATTATGAGTACGTAAAACCAACAGAATGGATTACAACCAAGATAATGGATACATGCTAGCCTGGTCCTTTGATACTGATTGCAAACCAAATAGTCCACTAAACTTTGAACTTTGGAGAATCCAGAAATGCAGAGGAAGCTTCTGGTTCTCTTGATCTGATCAATGTCATCCACGATGAAGGAGAGAAACCCGAATTTTGTGCTCATGATAACCCAAATGCAGTGGTGAGTTGCAGCTTGAGTTATGCTACAAAGATCTTTGTCTGAAGTCTGAAATGATCCTGATACATAAAATCTGAAGGGCACAATCATCTTGAGGATAACAGGCATAGTTTGGATACTAATGCTTTTTGATCTGATGTCCCCAGGTAGCAATTCAACAAGTGAAGTTACTGTTTCACTGGAGAATTATGCTTTAGGAAGATGACTGAAGATAATTCATCCTTTGCCTGTGGACAAGGCTGTGCACAAGATAATGGCTTCTCCTCAGAAGGTTATGCTGTTATTATCTTGTTCTGAGCCTAGCACAGCAGCCAGTCTCTCATGTACCATCTCTGCAGGATACACCTGCCTCTGGGCAGCATGCCTTTTCTACCTCCTTTTCCTCATTTCCTCCTCAGTGGAGAAGCTTCCTCCAAAGTGAACAATCCTAAAGTATGGTGACTCTTACATCGGTGCGACCGGAACAGACAGCAGTCAGGCGGTGGAGGTCTTCCTTGAGTCTAGGTGTTGGCATGGACTGGTATTCTGAATTTTTTTAACTCCTTTATTTTTCAACTGAATTCCTATGATCTATATTGCTGGACTATTTCTTTCTTTACTTTTTCTTTCTTAAGAATTTGATCTTAAGCCTCTGTACCCAAGTACCTTTGTACTTAAGATGGCACTGTAGTGTGGCGACTGTAAACCTTTCACTGTAATCATTTGAGTACATGTGGCAATAAAGCTAATTCAATTCAATCCCCATGGCAACCATAAACTCTGGATTAGCTACTCACTCTCCAGCTATTCAAATCTCCGGGCCTCCTTACCTGTCAGTCCCTCCTTAATTGTTCTGTCAGCTGCGGAACATGAGAACAATTCAAATTTACTCACAACCAAATACCATCACCTTCAACAGCAGACTCTGCTGCTACATGTACCATGTGTAATGAACCCATAGATCCATTGGTGCACACATGGGCAGCATGGTGGTTAGTACTGCTGCCTCATAGTGCCAGACACCTGGGTTCAATTCCATTCTTGGGTAACTGCTTATTTGGAGTTTGTATTTCCTGCCTGTGTCTGTGTTGGTTCAGACCAGGGGCTTTGGTTTCCTCTCACGGTTCAAAGATGTGCAGGCTAGGTGGATTGGCCATGGTAAATTCAGGGTTACAGGGATAGGATAGGTAGATGGATTTGGATGGATTGCTCTTCAGAGGGTCAGTACAGACTCAAGGGGTCAAATGACCTCTTTCTACACTGTAGAGATTCTATCTGTCAATCTCTTAGCACTATGAGCTTGCATAACTTACTCCCCACATTTTTCATTTGCAAATTCTGTAAACTGTTCTGTAAAATGTGTATCTGTTGGTTAATTAACAAGTTTAATCCACATTTCATGGTATGGGTAGGCGGACGTTTGTTTCAGGCCCTGCTCTTACTTTCAGGTTATTGGATGTTTAACCCAATATGATTTACAATCTATTTTATTTGCTATAGGGTAAATTATTCAAGTTGCCTCTGTTAAATTCAATTGTTGAATTATTTATTAGTTGAGGGCATTTTTCATCTACCTCCATGACCGGTCCTTGAAGATTACTCAGACTTTTAAAAAATTCTGAGCATTGCTGGCAAGCTTGTATTTACTGTTGTCTTTAATTAGCCTTGAACTGTTTGGCTTGTTCGGCCAATGCAGAGTGCAGTTAAGAGTCAACAACACTGCTATGGGTCTGGGATTACATGTTGGCTAGGTCAGGTAAGGATGGCAGATTTTCTTCTCTAAACCAACAATGAAAGATGGTTTCATTGTCATCATTACCAAGACTGGTTTTCAATTCCAGATAAATGAAAGAACTGAAATTATATTCCTCTAGTTACTTTGGCAGGATTTGAACCCACGTCCAGGAGCGAAGCGTTAGACTAGGCCTTTGTATTGTTGGTAATTTAGCTCAAAGTAGGCCACGGGTGAATGCAAAGCAAACAGGAATATTTTGAAGAGCAATGCTATTTTAACAGTTGAGCTGAGTTACAGATGGAATGCTAACCTGTAAACATCTTCTGAAGATTTATTATGCAGTGGAGAATGGGAGCATTTTATGCATGTTACAGAAATAACAAACCCTATTTTCTGAATCAATCACTTCCAGTTTGTGGAGATTAAGATCGGTGACTGGCTTAAAATAAACAAAACTTCCACATTTTGTCATGCAAAAGGGGAGGATAATTGACAATTTTGAGGTATAAATTAAACCGACAGAAATAATGGTAACCTTATTTTCAGGTGGGACTGGAAAAATTATTGTCTGTGATGTTAAAGAGTTAATCAATTAAGGAATATGTAACCATTGTACTGCCCCAGGCAATCAAAGCCATCCCGTGTCTAAAGCTCGCTGAATAAATTGGTGGAAATACAGTAATAGCATTGTTCATTCTGGTATAAACAAGATTCTAACCTGCTCTTCATATGCCAGCAATACTTTATCAGAAAAGCTCTTAAATGATTCTGGCATAAGTTTTAGTACACTGCTGAAGTCATATTTCCTGCAATTACAGTGTAGTGTGACAAATGATACAACAATATGCTCAAAGAATTCAGTGACCCTTTGCTTATTATTTAATGTTTATCAAGCAATAGCATTGTTCTTTATACACTACATAATTTGTAAATAAAGTCCCTGAGTTTTACATTACATTTTGCCCCATCAACCAGTGCTTTTGAAACTGGATAATGACTGGATTAATACAATGGCTTGTTATTCTGGCTTTCACTGCAGAAGGGTTGAGCTTGAATAGATTCCAAGAATGGGTAATGTTTGGTTCCCAGTGATGCCTAAAATATGTCTCAGGTGAAATATATTCCAGTAAAATATAAATATTTAGGAAAATAAACCAATTGTTTATTGATCACTGATTACTTTGATTAAAAGGTGTGAGGTTGACTACTGCCAAACTTTCATTTTACTCAACAGTAATAATCACAATATTAGTCATAGTATTGGAAGGAGAAAAGATTTCAAAGTAGCATCCTTCAGGGGTTTGATCTTATGATGCTTCTAATACATATTGGTCAGAATGAATTATCTAAGATATATTTTTAGATACATCTCAAATTTAACATCTTTATTCATGTGAAAATTGTAATGTGCTTTAATTATAGCATATAGATACTCTGCATTCAAAAGGTTAAGGTCTATAAATTACTCATGTCCCATTTTTAGAACAGGATCATAGAATGATTGCAGCACTGAAAAAGGCCACTTTTCACAGAAATAGACTAACTTCCTGAGGCTGTTTACATAAATAGTGGCATTTTTGACCTTTACTTCCAGGATGTTAAAGTTTAGAAATAGAGAAGTCTTAATGCTTTTGTAAAGAGCACAACACTGCAATTATACACATAATGTTGCACCCAAGGTTAAATCAATACATTCCTTACCTGTCCTTGTTACACCACAACTTTGCAGATACTGCGTCTAAACCTTATTTATCAACTTTTGACACTGCTATAGGAAGGATATTGGACTTGTAGAAAGGTTGTTTTGTAGCTTCATTGAGGTGTCATAATTTCATGAAACTCTTGGTTATTGGCATGTTTAGATTTATCATCTTTTTTATTTATTTATTCCAATGACATGGGCAAAGCCAGCAGCGCTACATTTATTCCTTTCCTCGGTTGTAATGGTCTCTGTTTTGGTTACTGTGTGGTTTATTTAATCACTGACTCTATTAAGAGACAACTGAAGTGTGTGGGCCTGGAGTGTTGCGCTGGAGTGATGACTATTGCAGATGTCATTTAACCATAAGATGTAACAATACCTAACTTAATTTATAAATTTCCTATTTCCCCCCCACATTATAAATTCATAACCGTTATTATTACCTACAAACATCAAACTTATTTGTTGACACAACAATCAAAATCTTACATCTTTTTCTAGCTCTGTCACTTCAAATAACTATATAATGGGGGAAGCAGTGGCATGGTGATAATGTCATTGGGCCGAGTGGTCCAGATAAATGTTCTTTGGACATGGGTTCAATAGACATGGTAGCTCAGTAGTTGGCACTGCTGTCTCACAGCGCCAGGGACCCATGCTCGATTCCAGCTTTGGGCGACTGTCTGTGAGGAGTTTGCACATACCCCCTGTTTCTGCATGGGTTCCCTCCAGTGCTCCACTTTCCTCCCACAGTCCAAAGATGTGTGGGTCAGGTGAATTGGCCGTGCTAAATTGTGCATAGTGTTAGGTGTATTAGTCAGAGGGAAATGGGTCTGGGTGGATACTCTTCGGAGGGTCGGTTTGGACTGGTTGGACCAAAGGACTTGTTCCCACACTGTAGGAAATCTAACCTAGAAACATAGAAACATAAAAAAATACAGCGCAGTACAGGCCCTTTGGCCCTCGATGTTGCGCCGATCCAAGCCCACCTAACCTACACTAGCCCACTATCCTCCATATGCCTATCCAATGCCCGTTTAAATGCCCATAAAGAGGGAGAGTCCACCACTGCTACTGGCAGGGCATTCGATGAACTCACGAATCGCTGAGTAAAGAATCTACCCCTAACATCTGTCCTATACCTACCAACCCTTAATTTAAAGCTATGCCCCCTCGTAATATCTGATTCCATCCTAGTCTAATCTTTCCACAGCATCTCGTGAAAACTGGTCTTCAGTACTATTGCTCCAGATCTTGCCCCTCCCCTAGTCAAGCTGTTCCAGTACAGTTACAACACTGGCATCTAACTGACAATGTGGAAAATTACTTGAGTTGTCCTGTCCTCAGAAACCAGGACAGGTCCAAACTGATCAAGTGCAATCCTGTCATTCTACTCTTGATCATCAGTAAAGTGATGGAAGATGTCATCAACAATGTTATCATGTAGCATTTGCTCAGCAGTCACCTACCCACTGAGGCCCCATTTGGGTACTGACAGATCCTCTCAGCATGTGACATACAAGGGAGTTAAAGATTATGGGGTAAGTGGGACAGTGTACTTAAGGCCATAGTCATATCAGCCATGATCATATTGAATGGTGGAATAGGCTCAAGTGAACAGTGGCTGACTCCTGCTCCTAATTCATATATTTTTATAGATCACTTGTTGGTTGATTTGACGTTACCTGCAAGCTCAAACGTTTTGAAAATTATTCCAGCCTCGAATTCATTGATTAAAATATCAACAATTGTGCCTCATACCAATTCTGGTAGGACACCACTGGCAACTGATGACTCATGCATCATCTCTTTTTATTATATATTCTTCAGTTAACCCCCATCAATCAGCCTAATACTTTGATATCTATCGCATTCAGAGGCATTTTATGAATCAGTCTGCTATGCGGGATAGGGTCAAATGCCTTTTTGAAATTCATGTACATTGTACAGTTACCAATCTCTTGTCTATTATGTTTGTAAACTATTTTCATTTTTCTTTTCATTTTCATGCTTTCCTTAAAATTTCACATGCTTAAAACTTCTTTTTGCTTTCTATCTGTCATGTTCTCTTTTCAGTCTTAAATTCAGAACATTATAATTGTGAGTTGATAAAGGATGTAAGGAAATCTATCCACCAGGCAGAATATCAAACTCTTATTCTTTAGAAAATTACACTTTTTATTGTACACACTAGGTTATTAATAAAGATCTTTTATTCCCATTCTAGCATCAGCAGAAATGTCAACGATCATTATTGTCACAAAGGGGTAGACTGACCATGAGAAACCCTTGAGCATGCAGTTAAATATGTTTTCTATAAAACTTTCAGTTGAGAAAAATAGCACAGCCAAGACACCAAATAGAGCAAGCAATTTCTAATCACTGACAGTAATTTAACTCTAACAAAAAACTCCAAGTGCTCTTTCATGTGCCAAGTTGCTAATTATTTAATGAATTAAGTAAATCAGCAGCACTTCTTTAATAGCTGTTTTGTGGTAAAACACTGATGAGGAAAAAATCATTATGCAAGTAAGAGCTTGTTGGCTGTTGAAGTCATGTATTCATTTGTGCAAAAAAGAGTTCATTGTGTTCATGAGGGCACCAAAATATTTCATCCATATGTAAAAGGGCCACATTTCACTGTGGTTAAACTCCATAAATCGACCGGTGGTTGGAAGAAGAACAAAAAAATCCAGCAAGCAAGATCAGTTTTATTAGTATTGCAGTTTAATTTTGAAATTCTGCATGGAAAGGGAGTCTCAATAGAGAGCTGGGTTCAGCATCCGAAGTGTAATCACACAATCTTCCATTAAATGTGAAAAGAATCATGTGAAAAGAGGCACCATCTATTTGTATTATGTATTCATAACTATGAATATCTAAATCTTAACCTCCAAAATGTGGAGATTACCTCCTTTAACTGAACACAATTGTAGTTTTCAAGCTGCAAACTGGAATTTAAATCCCATTAAAACCTTGCCAATAAGGATTTTTAACAAGTCATGTCTGAATAGATGAATCTGATGATACACCATCTCAAAAAGGAATGCATTGAAAAATAACTCTGCTCAAAAGCTCTGTATGAAACAGAGCAAAATTATTACTGTATTAGTGAAATAAGAAACATTTGCAAATGTAATGGATGAGTCAACCTGTTTAAAATAAGCAAATTAAAACCTTTGCCACAATCAAAGACAGATGGTGGAACTCTGTCCTCCATTTTGACTACCCCGCCACCCTCTCGTAACCCTCCATGTCTTGTTTGCATAGGTTTGCTCTCAAAACAGCCAACCTAATTTTTGGTATTAACACCAACCTTCAACGCTTACCTTTCTCCTATATCACTCCTCTACCACTATTAGCATCCTTTTTCCTTTTGCTCTGTCCATCTTTACTATCCATTCTACTTATTCCTCCCCACTCTTTTCAATGGCATAAAAGTGACCACTTTTCCAGTTTCCTTTGGATCTAAAGAATAGTATTGGATTCAAAACATTAACTCTTTTTTTTCCCACAGACACTACCAGATTGACTGAGTTTCACCAGCAATTTCTGTATTTATGTAGAGGACTACACCTCCTTACTTATTTTTGCACCTAACACAGGCCCCAGTACAGCTCACTCACCACCACCTTCACGAGCCACCTCATCCCTTGGGCATCAGGACAAGGAAGAGATATCTGAGCAGTATCATATCTGACTAGCCCGTTCTCCATAAACTGAGATACTAGCACTTCAGAGGGATGTAGGGCACATGAAGAGTCAGTAGTATGGCGTAAAGGGCACCACACCAGAGTACAGGAGGAAAGGTCTGAGTTGGACTACATACTGTGTCTGCAGTGCACCTCAGAGGAAGAAGAAAGTCACACTAATGGACAAGGATATCACATTTTCACACTGCAGGGAATCTAATCATACAAACAACACTCTATCCATCTATTTATGGGCAGCACGTTGGCACAGTGGTTAGCACTGCTGCCTCACAGCGCCAGAGACCCGGATTCAATTCCCACCTCAGGCAACTGTCTGTGTGGAGTTTGCACATTCTCCCCGTGTCTGGATGGGTTTCCTCCGGGTGCTCTGGTTTCCTCCCACAGTCCAAAAATGTGCAGGTTAGGTGAATTGGCCATGCTAAATTACCCGTAGTGTTAGGTGAAGGTGTAAATGTAGAGGAATGGGTCTGGGTGGGTTGCTCTTTGGAGGGTTGGTGTGGACTTGTTGGGCCGAAGGGCCTGTTTCTACACTGTAAGTAATCTAATCTAATCTCAACAAAAAAAAATCTCATGAGTTAGCTTTCAGAAAACAATATTTAGAGCGTCAACAGCAGATGTTGGGCACCTGGTGGAATTCCTTGGGGCAGTTCTCAAATGCATTACAATGGGAGGAGAGTGTGGCAGTGATGAGCTCTACCTTGTCTTGGGGGCTTGACTACATAAGCTCCAGCATAGCCAATCTCATGGAGAGACATAAGGAGCATCAGTCAGAGTGGATGCAACAACAATTTTACTCCCTGCAAATGGTATAAGGCACCTGATCAGTTTGCTCAGAATATGAGTGCCAACATCCACAGTGAACTTGAGGACCTGCAGTCCTTCAATAGACAATTCACACCAATGGCACAGCGGCTGTTGGAATGGACAACTGCTGCCTTTCAGCAACCAGCCCCACTTAACCCACCTCAAGACCAAACAGGGCCTATGGAGGCTAGCGAGGTGGGTGAAAGTTCTGAAACATCTCATCAGGATCTCATCTTCCACCAATTACCTAGCTCCTCTGCGATCTCCTTTAATTGCCTCACCTCTGCCAGAAATGGAGGGGCTGCAGTCTGAAGCAGGCTTGCAACATGTCCCTGTATGAATAACGCCAGCCACCACACTTCTTAATTTAATGGAACAAGAGATAATCAGCTCAGCTCCACCTCCTTCCAGCGACATAGGGCAAATTCATAGGGATGCTTCAGAGTACAGAAACATTGTCTCATTTCAGTCACTAACTGGTTCATTTGGTAACATCACTTTTGCAAAATTATGCAATTTAAATACATAGCACCACACTGAGAAATATCTTGGCCTGCTTTACTAATACCCTTCATGAGAATGAAGATTGACCTTGCCAAAGGCATTCCTCACATCTAATTTACCATGTACTGTTGCCAGATGAACATACCACTTGGTGGATATCCTCCAAAAGACCAGAATCCCTTGTACCTGCAGCAGCTTTGAGAGGTTGCCATGCACCTAGATAAGTGCTTGCAACCTAGTGTTGCCCCTCACTGACAGTGCAATGAAACAACTGCCGCAAAGCCACACGGTTGACATTCTCATACGTATACAAGCCCTGTCTCAGAGCCTACTCGTTATTTAGCCAACAGGCCACACAGATTCCCTTATCTACATCCCTTCTCGAGATACTTTTCTCCCCAATTCCCAGTCAGTGAGGGAACATACAGGTAAGTATTCACAAAGACTCATTTTTATTGACAGCCAGATTAAGGGAACACAAAGGGAATACACAAGGACTATTATTCACACCCACATTACAAACTGAATGCTGGTATTCGAACCTTGACAGTTGCTGAGTCTTCACTACCCTGCTAACACCGATAGGACCTGGGTGTCATCAAGACACAGAGTTTTATAATATGGAAAGGAGTCCTTTGGCTCAGGATGTCCATGTCCATAATCAAGTATCTAGCTAATCTAATCCCATTTTCCAGCACCTAGCCTTGTATTCTATGAAACTTCAAGTGATTTTCTACTCTCCTGAAATGCTGTGATGGTTCCTATAGCTACCACACTTTCATGCAGTGAGGTCCAGATACATGCTACTCACTGGATAGAAAAAAAAAGTCCTACATCACACTAAACCTCTTGCCCTTTATCTTTAAACTGTGCTTCTGATTTTTCATCCCTTGACTAAGGGGAAAGGTTTCTTCCCATCTCCATCCCTCATAAATTTTGTAAACCTTGATCAGGTTTCCCCCTCTACTTTCTCTGTTCGAAGTAAAACAACACAAGCTGATCTAGACTTTTTCCATAGCTGAATCACTCCAGACCAAACAACATCCTGATGAATTACTTCTGCACACTCTCTGGGGCAATTACATCCTTCCTGTAGTATGGTGACCACAACTGCACATAGTACTCCAGCTGTGACCTAACACAACTCTATCATAACCTCCTTGCTCTTGTACTCAATATCCTGATTAATAAAGGCATAATAATTAATATCCAATATGCCTTCTTAACTGCCATGTATTCCTGCCTTGCTCTCTCAAGGAACAATGAACTTGCACACCAAGGCCCTCTGGTCCTCTGTTCTTCCTAATGTTGTCGGAATTACTGCACAAATTCATCGTGTACTCCTAGAGACACCTTTGTCATCATAAAACGAATCAAGATAGAAGAGACATTTAACATCATCAACAACACCCTCACAGGCATAAGGTTCACCAAGGAGGAAGAAACCGACAACAAACTCGCAATCCTGGACGTCACAGTCAAAAGAAAGGACAATGGAGAACTACAAACCTGCGTTTACAGAAAACTGACAAACACAGGCCAAATACTTAACTACACCAGCAACCATCCCAACACACACAAACGAAGCTGTATCAGAACACTATTCCAATGAGCTACCATACACTGCAGCACAGACGAACTTCGGAAAACAGAGGAGAATCACCTATACAACGTATTCAAGAAGAACGGATACTCAAAAAATACAGTGCACAGACTCCTCAAGAACAAGCCACGACAAGCAGACAAAACACAGCCAGAAACCCTAACCACCTTACCATATATCAAAGAAGTTTCAGAAATGACAGCCAGACTACTAAGACCCCTCGGAATCCTAGTAGCACACAAACCCACCAGCACTCTCAAACAAAAACTAACAAACTTAAAAGACCCAGTACAACCCATGGATAAAACCAACGTCATCTACAAAATTTCATGCAAGGACTGCCACAAACACTACGTAGGACAAACAGGAAGAAAGTTAGCCATCAGGATACACGAACAGCAGCTAGCCACAAAAAGATGCGACCCTCTCTCCCTCGTAGCCCTATACACAGATGAAAAAAAAACACCATTTCGACTGGGACAACACATCTACCCTGGGGCAGGCTAAGCAAAGACATGCCAGAGAATTCCTAGAGGCCTGGCACTCCAACCACAACACCATAAACACCATAGATCTAGATGCTATCTATCAACCCCTCAGAAAACGAACAGGAAATGACATCACCACAAACCCCCAGGAACCCCATCCAGGAGAAAGATATAAATAGAAAGCAGGAGACAACAGCTTCACTTCACTTGGAGGTCGCCACTGATGATGTTACCTAGCCAGGTAATGAAATGTCTGGATATCAAACCTACAGCTCAGCGAGCAAACCTACACCCTAAACTCCCCTCTCTTGTTAGTTCTCCCAAAATAGATCACCTCACATTTTTGGACTAAGTTCTATTTGCCATTGTTCTGTCCATCTGACTAGCCCAATAATTGAAGGTTTTCTTCCTCATTCTTTATCACAATACCAATTTTTGTGCCATTGGCACACTTACTGATCAAAACTGCAACATTCATGTCTCGACCATTAATTTGCACAACAAACAGCAAGGGATCTAGCACAGAACCTGTAGTTTGCCCTGGGCACCGGCTTCCAGTCACAAAAACACCCTGTGGCCATCACCCTTTGCTTCTTGCCACTAATTTTGGATCCAAATTGGCCAAATTGCCCTCAACCCATGAGGTCTGATGTTTTTACCAGTTCTCCATGCGAGATCTTCTCAAAAACCTTGCTTGTACACTACGTCCATTGCACTACCCCCATCTACACATCTAGTCACCTTCTTAAAAAGCACAATCAAATCTGTCAGACATGATCTGCCCCTGGCACAGACATATTGACTATCCTTGAGTAATCCTTTGCCTCACCATGCAGAGATTAATTCTGCCCCTCTGAACGTTTTATCCCAATAATTTCTCTACTACTGTTGTTAGGTTTACTGGTGGTGATTACCCCTACCATCCTTTCTAAACAATGGTATCACATTAGCTGCCCTCCAGTCCTCTGGTACCTCTCCTGCGCCCAGAGAGGATTAGAAAATTGATGTCAGGGTCCCTGCAATTTCCTCCTTTGTCTCCCATATTAGACTGATAATTTATTCATCTGAGTCTGAGGACTTGGCCAATTGTAACTCTGTAAAAACAACTCGATCTCAATTGTAAATTAATCCAGTGTATCACACTTCTCTTCCTTAATATCCATACCAACAACCACCACTGTTCTACTCCATGGTGAAAGGAGATTTAAAGTGCCCATTTTAAACCTCAGCTATGCTTTCCAGTTTCACACACACATTCCAACTTTGGTCCTTAAATCAACCCCACTCTTTCTCTGGTTATTCTCCTGCTAATATACTTCTAAAATACCTTTGGGTTTTCCTTGTTTTACCTGCCAGTGTTTTCTCATGCTCCCCCTTGGTTGCCTGACTTCTTTATTAAGTAACCCCCAGCACTATTTATACACCTCTGGGATTTCTGAGCCCTCAGTATCTACAGTAAGATTTCATTTTTTCTCTAATATAATCATCTACTTAACTTGATATTCAGGATTCTGTGGAACGTTTTGTCCTACTCTTCACCAGTACAGCAATATGTTGATCCTGCACTTACCCTATAACCTTTTTGACAGACTTCCACTGTTCTTATGTATAGTAAGTAGCTGCTCCCAATCCACACTGAGCAGGTCCTGCCTTATCCAATAAAAACATACCTTCGCCCAATTCAAAGCCTTTATTTCCAGTCCATCCTTGTCCTTTACCAAGACTACTTAAATTTTGCTACGTTATGGTCACTATCAATTAAATGGTCTCCCACAGAGACTTTTGCCCCTAAAATGAAGTCCAGAATTCCACCCCTTTTAATTCATTCACACTTTGACTATCCCAGTTAATATGAGGCAAGTTGAAATCCCCAACTATTATTACCAAATTATTTTTACATTTCTTTGAAATTTGCCTATGTATCTGCTCTTTTATCATTCCCTGACTGTTTGGGGGTACATGGCCTAACTTCAGGGGCCTTCGAAGATATCATCCCTTTTTACTGCAGTAATTGACTCCCTGATCAACATTACACCACCTCCTCATTTACACACCTTGCAGTCTCGTCTGAAGGTTCTACACCTTGGAATATTGAGTTACCAGTCCTCTTTTTCTCTCAACCTTGTCACTGCAATAGCAATGATATCATATCCCTATGTATTAACATACAGCTTCAACTCATCTGCTTTACTCACGAGATTCCTTATATTAAAACAAACGCTATCCAACCTTGCCAAGCTCCTTTATATCTTAACTGCATGCAACCTACTTACCATATTGACTTGGCTTTTCTTCTACATTTACCTGTGCATTACTGACTATTGTACCTCTACTCTGCATCCCATTACCCTGCCAAATTAGGTTAACATTCACCTCCCACTCCACCAGCAGTACTGGCAATCTCCCTCCCCCCTACAACGACCTGTCGTGATTCAGATGCAAACCGTCAGACTTGTAGAGCCTACACCTTACCCAGAAACGAACCCAGTGATCTGGAAGATGAAAGCCCCTATTCCTGTTCCAACTCTTCAGCCATGCATACATATGATCGACACTCTACTCTTATACTCACTAGCATGTGGCATCAGGAGATTACAACCTTTCATGGTCAGGCTTTTTAAGGTACTATCTCTTTCCCGGTCTGGGAATGCACTTCAACTGTGCTCTTTAAAATTATCTTCATAGTTGTGCCTGCAGTATTTGATTACAGCTTATTTGGGTCAGAGTCATTCACACTGTACTGAATTTGGTCTTCTTTCAATTAAATATTTTTACTTTCAATTGTTTTTTTTTTGTTATGAGTAACCTAAACCTATGGCACTGCCGTCACTGTTCACTAAATAGTCTCCTACTCACACTTGATCACCTTGACCCACCTGGTTCTTCCCAAGAAATCCTTCCATCTTCCTCATTAGAATATTAAATCCCCACTATAATTCCATATACTTTACTCCTCCCTGCAAATTTGTTCCTCAGTTTCCTGTTAGTTGATTGCCTGTAGAATATAGTTATTGGTGCACCTCAATTGCTTCCTTACATTTGCCCACTAACATTGGCTGCAGCAATTACACTGATGTAACGTTACATAGCATTGTGAACTGAAGTTGCTCTGTTAAAAGTAGCATATTGAACCTGTTAAGGGTGACCTGTTTCATAACTGGGACCAGAAGAATTTCTTTTCCATCATCCTTCTGAAGTTGTAGACAGATTCAGCATCTGACTCTTATGATTATTCAAATGGATTTTAAAAGATTGCGTAGGAACCTTCCAAGAGAATAGAACAATTGCTGCTGTCTTTGTCAATAACTCTTCCTGACTTAGAATAATCAATTATTTTTATAATATTGCCTGTGAGAACTTCAGGTGAACAAAATGATTGACATGTTGTCTATGTGACATAACGGACTGAACTTCAAAGTCATATTACATTGGAAAATGACAGACTCTAACACAAAAGATATGATAACATTTACAAAAGAATGGCAAACATTGGACAGAATCATTGTGGAATTGTGAAAGGAAAATCATGTTTGACAAACATGTTGGAGTCTTTTTAGGAAGTTACTTCTGGTATAGACAAAGGAGAATTGTGGATAACATTTCGGTTTTCAGAAGGTTTTTAATGAAGTCCTACACAAGTGATTAGTAAATAAAGTTATAGATTTAGCTGAATATCCTACCATGAACTGAGGATTGATTAATAGACAGAAAGTAGACAATAGTAAAGATATGGATCACTGTTAATAGTAGGGCACCACAAGGGTCAGTACTAGGTGCACAATTGTTCACAATCTATGCAGAATTCCTATATTACAGATAGAGACCATTCAGCCTATTAAGTTTGCACTGACCCTCCACACAGCATCCCACCTAGACCTAAACCCCAACCCTAGCCTGAACATCCCTAGATACCATGAGATAATTTAGCATGGCCAATCCACTTAACCTGCACATCTTGTGACTGTGGGAGGAAACCAGAGCACCCAACGGAAGCTCATGCAGACACAGGGAAACATACAAGCTCCACACAGAAAGTCACCCAAGACTGGAGTCCAACCTGTGTCCCTGGTGCTGCGAGCCACCACGTCACCCATACAAATGATTTGGATGTGAACTTGCTGATGACATTGAGTCAGGTGGGAACATAAGTTATGAGGAGGATGGAAAGAGGCTCCAAGAGGATTTGGATAGGTTGAGTGAATGAGCTGGACCATGGTAGAAGGAATATACAGTAAACAAGTGTGAAATTATTCTCTTTGGTAGAATGAAACAGAAAGATATAATTTTTCTCAAAGAGTGAGAGATTGAGAAATACAGATGTCTAACTGAATTTGGGTGCCATTATTCCTGAATCATTGAAAACTAGCATGGAGATGTTGCAGTTGTTTAAAACCTTGGTGAGATTTCACTTGGAGCATTGTATACAGTTTTGTTCTCCTTCTAAGGAAGAATATACTTGACAAGGGGCACAACTGAATTTCACCAGATTAATTCCAGGGATAGTGGCATTATTTAAGGAGGAGTGATTGAAGAAATTGGGGTTGTATTCTCTATATATGCAATGAATGAGAGGTGTGCTCATTGACAGCTACAAGATTCTTATAGGGCTTGACATGGTGAATGTAAATGGAATATTTCCCCTTGATTGTGTATCTAAATAGAACATAATGTCGGATCAAAGGGCAAACCAGTTAAGACTGAGATGAGAAGAAATTTCTTCACTCAGAGGTCAGAGGATCTTCAGAAGTCTGCCCAGAGGCCTGTGGAAGCTCAGTCATTGAGCAGGCTCAAAACAGAAATTAGTAGATTTCCAGAGACAAATAATATAGAGATAATATGGAAAAGGTTACTGAGGAGATGTTTAGCCATGATCTAGAATGGCAGGCCTGTTCCTCTTTCTATGTTTCCAATAACGCACTTTGAGATTTTTGTAAGAGACATCATATTGGTTATATATAAATGGAAGTCTAATTTTGATTTGACATTGAATAGTTTTGTAATCATCCTGATATTTAATAATAGTGGCTGACATTTAAACTTTCTCGAGGTAATATAATTCTTCCTTGGAGAGGAAGAATTACACTTATGAACGTGGATCAAATCAATGATTGAATGAAAACGATCAGTATCACTTATATTGACACAGCATGAAGGTACAATAAATCATTGTATTTATAGACAAAGAATGACATTTCGGAACTAGGACAAATTGGCTAAAAGGTAGGTCTCCTGTTTTCTCAAGCACCATTAACAAAACCGGAAGGCTTCCTGTAATAACTAACTAAAATAATGGAAGGGAGTATGACAAATTGAAAATTAGATGAAACTGCATATCACAAACATTTCCTATTAATAAGAAATTCTTACAATGAATGCATTAAGGAATATTTGAACAAGGAGGAGATTAATGACTGATGAAGGAATGATACATTGAAGCAATCTAGTGTTCAATGTGGTTTCTTATTACCACTAACTATAGCAACTTTATCCTTTATTTTGAAAACTAAAACATTAACCTGTAGTTCAGGTAGTATGTAATACTTGGTACTTTAGTCAGGTAATAGGCATTGGCTTTATCCTGTACAAAAGTAAAGATCCATATCAGAAACGAATATGAGTAGAACTCAGTTCAGATTGTATTTAAATACGAGGTAGATTACAATGAAAATGTAAGCTGACAATATTTCAACATTGTTCATAGCAGTCTCCTGGATCTGAGAAGGTTTTAATGGAGTATTATTGCATGACATAATCTTTAATAGTCCCTCAGAATTAAGGATGACTTGCCTCCAATCCAGTTTGCTGAGCTCTGAAATGGCTGAAATATTAAATGCATGAGCTACAGACTCTCCCAAATGTGGAGAGGGGCTGAATGAGGATGGGGAGGGTATATGGAGGCTGGTACATTCCCTGTGATTTCTGAAGATGAAGATTATAAAGTTGATACACTGTGGATAGAAATTAATGGAGATTGTCAAAGAGGGTCTGCTCATGTGAAAAATTAGAGATATTGATAACTTTGAGTTGATATAGTACCGATCTAAGAAAGTTGATGAAGAGGGTATGTAAGAAATTGAATCATGAGATAATGAATGAATAGCTAGGGGTACGGTGATAAAACACGATCAGGCAATGTGAAGCACGGTGTTTTAATGGTGAGCATGATGTTAGGTTTGAAGTTCAGGATAGGACTCTGAGAAACTAGAATCAGTAATTGTAGATGAATTGGTTTAACTTACTCTCAGTGTGGATGTGGAGTTGATACCTGAAGTGGGACATTTCTAGAAGAAGCCAAATATGTGGAAATACAGAAAAAAGACTGGACCAAATGTTACCTGTGTCTTAACTCCATGAGTCCACCTTTGATCAGTGCCCCTGAACGTGGCTGTTTCATAAAAATCTACAAAACCTAGATTTAAAATTGGAATTTGCCATCGAGAAAGAGCTTCCAAACTTCACCCAATCTTTGCGTAGAAGTGTTTCCTAAGGCCACTCCTGAAAAATCTGTCTCTAATTTTTCTGACAATAGCTCTGAGCTCAGACACCTTAAACAATGCAAATAATTACTCTCTATCTATTACTTGACACGGGACATCAAACAGGCAATTGGAGGTAAGCTTGTGTGCAGCAGGATCCATTTAAAGTGATAATGAGCCAGGATCTTGAATTTATTTTTTATTTGTTCATGGAATGCGATTGTCACTGGCTGGGCTAGTATTTATTGCCCAAGCTTAACTATTTTAGAGCAGCTGCTGGTGAGTTGCCTTATTGAACTTCTGCTGTTCTCAGGAGTGGGTACATCACAACCCTGTTAGGAAGGCATTTCCCAGATTTTGACAGATCGGTGATACACTTCCAATTCCTTATGGTGAGTAGCTGGGAGGGGAACTTGCAGATGATGGTGTTCCCATGTAACTGCTGCCCTTGTCCTTCAGAGGTCATGGGCTTGAAAAGTGGAAGGAATCAGGATGAGTTACTGCACATCTTCTTGTAGATACAGCTGTGTATGTCAGTGGTGGAGAGAGTGAATATGGAAGAATGTGGATGTGGTGCCAGTCAAGCAGACAACTTTGATCTGGATGGTGTAGAACTTCTTGAATGTTGTTGGACTGACACCCATCCAGACAAGCAGAGAGATTCCTGTTGAAGGGCTTTTGCCCGAAATGTCGATTTTCCTGCTCCTCGGATGCTGCCTGACCTGCTGTGCTTTTCCAGCACCACTCTAATCTTATCTCTGCTCGCCAACATTTTCAGTCCTCACTTTCACCTTCTTTCGGTAAAGCCATTAATAAACCAGATTTTCTTTTGCAACAATTGACAGTGGTTAAGATAACCATTTACACCAGATTTTATTGGATTAATTTTTACCATTTGCTACTATGAGATTTGAACCCATGTCCCCAAAACATTAGCAAACATAGAAAATGTGCGATAAACTCAGCAGATCTAGCAGTATCTGTGGAGAGAGAAACAGAATTAAAGTTTCAAGTCTGATATGGCCCTTCTTCTGAAAAGTCCACTCTATGGAAGAAGTGTAATACTGGACTCGAAATGTTCTCTCTCTACAGATACTGCCAGACCTGCTGAGTTTCTCCAGTTTTTTCTGTTTGTTTCAGATTTCCAACAACTGCAACATTTTGCTTTTACTTGGGTGTCCTTGGATTCTGAATTTCTAGCCCAATAATATTCCCTGTACAGCACTGTCTCCTCAAAAAAGTGGGATCATGACATTGGTGACATTTTTAATGTATCGATCAATGGATTCACTCCCATATCACCCTGGTTGTTCGTTAAAATATAGAAGAATTATGTTTCGGTTTTGCAGTATTTTAGGACTCACAGCTAGAGCTATGTTTATGACAAACTGTTCCTGCAGCTGGGATGCTACGAGATAGCACATCTCAATAATCACCTCCTGTATGGCCCCAGGTGCGGCCTATGCTTTTCTGCAATTATTTCTGAGACAGTTTATCCTTCAGTGGTCGATGTGATCTCAAGGGGATCTAATGCCAGTAGCTGTGAAAACTTTAAAGAGTTCATCATCCATTTCAATGGTCTATCTCTGAGTCCTGTGATAATATTATAAACTCTTGTTAACACTCTTCATGTTGCTGTGCAACAGTATTTTTCCTCCGGATCAAAGCAAAAGTAACAAGGATTAGAAAATGTAAATGGAATTTAACAGAGAGCAACACAGATGGAGCCAGCAATTCAATAAACAGGTATTAATTTGCTTTTTAAAAGTCCCGTTAGAGTTTCTTTTTACCTGAAATTTCCACAAATGCTCTCCAGCAAGGGATTGGCAAAATCCCAAGAGGAATTATGTAAGGGGCTGAAACCAGCTATTTATGCCATTTCTCTGGAGGTTCTGCTGCTGCTGCTATCTCAATGAGTTAAAACAAGAGATTAGAGAATCTGAAGGTAACCCAACCCTAAATTTTATTTTTGGTCCAATGGTGAAATTGGACATTATTCTGCTTTCTGATATTTTGACTGAGGAATGTTTTTGATGCAAGTTACATGAATTTAATTTAACCGATTGGCTACAAAGAGGACAAAAAAACAGAAAATGCTTGACAAATTCATGTGGTCTGGCAGCATTTGTAGAGAGAGAGAGACAAGAAGTGAACATTTCAAATCCAATATGACACTTTTCGACATGGGCGGCATGATGGCTCAGTGATTAGCACTGCTACCTCACAGCACTAGGGTCTCAGGTTCGATTCCAACCTTGGGCGACTGTCTGTGTGGAGTTTGCACATTCTCCCCGTGTCTCTGTGGGTTTCCTCCAGGTGCTCAGGTTTCCTCCCACAGTCCAAAGATGTGAAGGTCAGGTGAATTGGTCATGCTAAATTACCCGTAGTCAGAGGGAAATGGGTCTGGGTGGGTTACTCTTTGGAAGGTCGGTGTGGACTGGTTGGGCTGAAGGGCCTGTTTCACACTGTAGGGAATCTAATCTAGACATAGTTGCAAATAAAGAATGGCTTTTAATGCTGAAAACTTAACTGGGACTCTAAGAGGCACCACTCTGCTGCTCAAAACTGGCTGGCACTGAGTTTGAAAGCAGACAATTAAGTCACAGAAAAATCTGTAAAATCAGGAAGGCGTGGATTCTACCATGTTGAGAGTGTGGTGCCGGACAGGCACAGCAGGTCAGGCCGCATCCGATGTTTCGGGCATAACGGCTTATGCCTGGAACGTCGATTCTCCTGCGCCTCGGATGCTGCCTGACCTGCTGTGCTTTTCCAGCACCACAGACTCGACTCTGATCCCCAGCATCTGCAGTCCTCACTTTCGATCTGTGGACTCTACCGTGGTCCTCGATGACCACATGTGTAGCTCGTGCTGCCAGCTACAGAAGTCAAAGCTCCAGGGCACAGTCCTTAAACAGCAGCTGGAATCACAGTGGCATATCCATGAGTTTGATAGCTAGGTGGTAACTGCATTCAGAGAAGGTGGTCCCGCCTCAGTTTAAGGGCCGAGAGGCAGAAAGGGAATGTGACTGCCAGGTAATCCAACAGAAAAAGGCAGGTAGTGCAGGAGTGCCCTGTTTTTCCATTTTGGAAGCTGGTGAGGGTACGATTTCCTCAGGGCAACATGGTCAGAGCCATGATCATGGCACCATGACTGGCTCAGCTGTGCAGGAGGAGTGGAAGAAGAAAGAAGGAGAGATAATGATAGGGGATTCATAAGCTAGAGGAACAGCTAAATATTTCTGTGCCATAGATGTGATAATGTGGTGCCTCCCTTGAGTCAGGGTCAAGGATGTTGCAGAGCAGCAATAGAGTGAACAGCCAGGGGTTGTAGTCCACATTGGTACCAATAATTAAGGTAGGGAGGGGGAATGTAGTCCTACAAGCAGAATTTAGGGGACCAGGTAGAAAGTTAGGAAACATGACCCCAAATGTAGGAATCTTCAGATTACTCCCAGATCCACATTGAACTGAGTATACAATTAGAAAGATAAGGCAGGTGAATGCATGGCTGGAAAGATGGTGAAGGAAGCAGGGTTTTTGATTCCTGGGACACTGGCACTGCCTCTGCCGAAGATGTACAAGCTGTAATCAGGTGTAATTACACCTGAACAAAGCTGGAGTATGTTCCTTGCAGGGCATTTTGCGAATTGCTGCTGGAAAAGCTTTAAAGTAACTTGGCAGGTGTATGGGAACCAGGAGGTAAGATTAGTGTGGAATACAAGGGTAAGCAATTTTTTTTGGATTTACAGATTCACTAGAATAGAAATGAGAAGGTCAACAGATGAAGTTCGAATAAGGGAGGAAGTACTAAAGTCCAAATCGGGGATACTGTGCCTGTATATAAATGTATAATGTGTAATAATTTAGTTTGGAGAATTACAGGTGCAGAAAGCTTTATGGAAATATGATGTTGTAGCAATAAAGAGACCTGGCTCAATGAAGTGCAGGACTATGTGTTAAATATTCCTGGGTACAAGGTGTTCAGAAAAGATAGGAAATAAAGGAAAGGAGAAGAGGTGATGGTATTGGCTAAGGAGGGCTTTTCAGTGCAGGAGAAAGAGGATGACTCATAGGGTTTAAGGACAGAATTGATTTGTCTGGAGCTAAGAAACAAAAAAGGGTGGGAACTAGTAAGAAAGATGTAGAGGAGCAAATTAGCAGGGAAATTATTGAAAAATATCAACATAATAAGATAGTTATAGTAAGGAACTTTAACTACTTGAGCATAGGCTAGGAGAGTGGTAATGTAAAGAACGAAGCGGGGCAAGTGTTCCTCCATCATGTTCAGGAGAATTTCCTACAGCTGTTTGTCTTCAATCTGATAAGCAATTTGGGTTTGGTTCTTGGGAACGAGATGGGCCAACTGGATCAAGTGTCAGTGAGGGAACATTTAGGACATAATGCTCATTGGTTAAGGATGATGATAGAAAAGGACATTAAGCAATTTAGGGTAGGAATAATTAACTGTTGGCAGGCTGACTTCAAAGGGAGGGGAATGGAGGTGGGTCAGAAAGACTGGAACAAGAGGTTAAGATTAGATTCCCTACAGTATGGAAACAAGCCTTTCGGCCCAACAGTCCACACTAACCCTCCGAAGAGTAACCCACCCAGACCCATTTCCCTACATTTACCCCGACGAATGCACCTAACACGATGGGCAATTTAGCATGGCCAATTCACCTGATCTGCACATCTTTGCATTGTGGGAGGAAATTGGAGCACCCAGAGAAAACCCACGCAGGCTCAGAGAGAATGTGCAAACTCCATTCAGACAGTCGCCCAAGGCGGGAATTGAGCACAGTGCCCTGGAACCAGATGAGATGCATTTAAGGATATTGAAAGAAATAACAGTAAAAATTTCCAGGGCACTGGGCGCAATCTTTCAATCTTTCCTAGATGCGTGGAAGTGCCAGAAGATTGGAGAATTGTAACTGTCACACCCTTGTTCAAAAAAGTTTGTGAAAGTAAGTCCAGCAGTTATGGACCAGTCAATTTAATGGTGAGGCAACTTCTGGAAACAATTATTTTGGATAGCGTCACATGGAAGATGCTGAGTTATTTAGAAAGAGACAGCATTGACTTTTAAAGGGGAAATTGTGTTTGACTAACTGGAGTCTTTTTTAAGGTAACAAAAAGGATTGATGGGGATTGCGCTGTTGATGTGGTCTACATGGAATTTCTTACAATGTCATACATTGTGAAAAAAGTGAGAAAAGTTATAGGTCATGGACTAAAATGGTCAATGGTACCATGGTTCAAAATTGGCTGGTTAATAGAAATCAGAAAGTAAATGTATATACCTTTCTGGGTGGAGGAAAACTTTTAGCAGAGTTTCCTGGGGTCAATGTTCAGATCCTTGCTTTTCGTGATATACAGTAATGATTTAAATCATGGTGAGCAGGGAATAATTTCAAAGTTTATTGATGATACAAATATAACATTGTAAACTGTCAGGAGGACATGCAGAACTCTAAAGGGCATAGATAAGTTAGTGGAGTGAACAGATGGTGGAAAATATTGTTTAATATGGAGAAGTGTGAGGTAATGCATCTTGATAGGAACTGTATGGATAGACAATACAAAATAAGGAATACATTACTTAAGACATTGCAGGAGCAGACAGACCTAGGCATATCTGTGTACAGATCATTACAAGTAACAGGTAAAGAGAACATAACAGTTAATAAACCATACTGGGTTTTACTAATAGGGGCACAGAGTACAACAGTAAGGATGTGATACTGAATTTATGAAGACACTTGTTAGACCTCAGCTGGAGTATTGTACAGTACTGGGTGCCAAATTGTAAGAAGGATGTGAGTTCGACATTGGAGAGAGTGCAGAAGAGATTAACAAGAATGGTTCCAGGGATGAGATACTTTAGTTATGGGACTGATTTTCTTGGAGAAAGGAAGCTATGATGAAACTGAAAGATATTTTCATAATCATGAGGGGGTCTGGACAGATGGATAATGAGAAACTCTTCCTGCTTCTAAAACAATTGAAAGGGCACAGATTTAAAGTGATTTGCAAAAATAACTAAGGTGATGTGAAGAAAGACATTTTTACACAATGAGTGGCTCAGGTATGGAATACATTGCCTGAAAGTATGGTGAAGGCAGAGTCACTGAGGCATTCAAAAGGGTCACTGTTTCAATAGAAACAATATGCAAGAGTACAGGTAAAAAAGCAGGGTGACAGCAGCAAGCTATAATGCTTATTGGATAACCGGTGAGAACACAATGGGCTGAATGGTCTCCTTCTGTGCCATGACATTTCTGTCATTCTGTAAAAAATAAAATGCATTCCTGCAAGCACTTTTTAAAATAGTGGGCTTCACAGATGAAAGATAGTTAACACCTTAATTAGATGTTCCTTCTTTGAGATAATAGTCAAGTTTTTTTTAGTTTGTCTGGCTCTTTGGAAAGGAAGACACAGGGAAATCTTTTGATCCTTTGCCAGTCAGAAGCAGGTTTTACACAGAGAGTGAGAAGCTTTTAAGAAAAAGTGGTGTTGGTAAGTTTGGAAACAGGATACAGCATAGTATTTGCAACAGTGCTATTACTGAGGTGGGAGTGTTTAAAGCTAACTTTGAGTGCGCTAGGTGCAAAATCATTTAATTCTCCAAAACTGTAAAACACAAGATATACCCCAAAACTAAGAATGAACTGATTTATTCATTCTTTTTAGTATCAATGAGAATAAATAAAGTTGAGGAGCTTACTTGTTCTTGAGAAACCTGAATCAGACAGGAAACAATCCCCAATGTTCTATTACTGTCAACAAATTCCATCAATCTCTGGTTTCCCAGCAAACAGGCAGGAGTTAGAACTAGAAAAAAATGACAATGACAAGTTTCCAGTCATTGCAAAACTACCTCCCAACATTCTTTAATGGAGAGAAAGTGTTATCTCCACTCATCTCATCATTAAGGTGAGACTCACCTTAATCTGTTTTGAGATCTGGCCATCTTCTTAGCCAAATAATCGTTAGAGAAGCAGCACTGTATTTGTAATAATTGGATGAAAAATGTGTTATGTAGCACCATATTGTTTGTGATGTGGATATTGTTTCATTGTTTAAATGGCATCTGTGGTCTGTGCACACACACCTTGATGCATTAAGTTCTGGAACACACTGCATCTGGAAGGGATTCCATTCCCTCAATATTCCTCTGGTATGCGACCATATTCCGTATATCATACGCTTTAATGTCCAGTATTCTGGCAACTCTACCACTTGGATGGAAAGTAGCTGAGCATGAGTTTACTTTCAGCACCTTAAATCTTTCCAACAGGTTTTCCCCTGCAATTTAAAAATTGATCAATCTATCTCCCTCATAAGCCTTTCGATTCAGGCACTTATTCCCCTCATGGATGATACAGAAAATTGTCACATTATGAAAAAAACAAAATGTGCTTAGGGTTAGCATTGCTGCTCACAGTGCCAGGGACCTAGATTCGATTTCAGCCTTGGGAGACTGTCTATGTGAAGTTTGCACGTTCTCCCCATGCCTGTCTAGGTTTCCTCCAGGTGCTCCGGTTTACTGCCAAAGTTCAAAGATGTGTAGATTATGTGGCTTGGCCACACTAAATTGTCTGTAATTTCCAGGGATGTGCCACCTAGGTGGGTTAGTTATGGTAGATGTGGGGTGAGAGGCATAGGTTAGGATGGATGGGAGGCTCTTCAGAGGGTTGGTACAGACTTGATGGGCCAGATGGCCTCTATCTGCACCATAGGGAGTCTATGATTTCAAAAATTTGAAAACGGGAGCTATATTCTTTCAACATTAATGTATGGATTTAATGACTCTTGAATTGTATTTGGGCATTTAAATGTTAAGGTCATTCACGTGAAATCCAAGATGGAGGATGCCAAAAATTTCTGGCTGGAAGAGCTGCTCCTTTTTTAGAGGTATTTTAGGTGTTGGAGGTGATTTCCTCAAATTCCAGGAGCAGCAATTACTGTTTTATATACTGTTGCATTGTTTTGGAACTTTGTAAAAAAAAAGTCAAAATAACAGCAGTTTAAAAGGGAGAAGTGCAGACAAAGGAAGCACATGGTGAGGACAGTGCAGGAGAGAGAGAAAGAACCTGCACAGTTACCGCCTTTGCTGTTTGAATTTGTGTATCGCTGGACATCGGAGTTGATCTGGGAAAATTAACAAACAGTGAAATTCACAGCTGATCTTGGAGGAACTGTTGGGCAAAGTTCACAGCACAGAATCAGATAAGTTAATTGTTGTTTTAAGTCTGTCCAAGAGAAAGGCTGCAGTAGTGAGTATAGTGGATTCTTTCTTGATTATATGTTTTTGGAGATAAGTCTCTTGATTAAACTTGAAATATAAGCCATAACTATTAATTTAACCTGGGACAGTGTCTGTAGAGGAATAAGACGGTGTTATTTTCTGGGTCTGTGGATTGTGAAGGAGCAAAAATGGCCTTTGCAGTGATGCGTACTTCTTGTCAGATCTAGGAGTTTAAAGAGAGTTTAAGGGTTACTGCGGATTATATCTGCCATAAATGCTGTTGGATGCGAATCTTATCAGATCGAGTGGATCGGTTGGAGAGACATATAGAAGCAATGAGGAACTTACAACAGCAACAGTATGTGATGGATGGCAGTTACAGGAAGGGGGGAAAGTCTCAGATACAGTCACATAGATGGGTTAACTCCAGGAAGGGTAAGAGTGGTAGGCAGCTAGTGCAGGAGTCTTTTCTGGATATACCCATTTCAAACAGGTATGCTGTTTTGGAAAAGGCAGGGGGTGATGGATTCTCAGGGGAATGTAGCACGAACAGCCAAGTTTCTGGTATTGAGTCTGGCTCTAATGCAACGAGGGGTATGTCGGCTTCCAAGAGATCAATTGTGTTAGGGGATTCTGTAGTCCGAGGTACAGACAGACGTTTCTGTGGCCAGCAGAGAAAAAGCAGAATGGTGTGTTGTTTCCCTGGCGCCAGAATCAAGGATGTCTCAGAGAGGGTGCAGAATGTTCTCACGGGGGAGAGGGGCCAGCAAGAGGTCATTGTCCACATTGGAACCAACGACATTGGAAGGGAGATTACAGAGAGTTAGGCAGAAATTTAAAATGGAGGTCCTCGAGGAGAGTAATATCTGGATTACTCCCAATGCTATGAGCTAGTGAGGGCAGGAATAGGAGGATAGAGCAATTGAATGCTTGGCTGAGGAGCTGGTGTATGGGAGAAGGATTCACATTTTTGGATCATTGGAATCTCTTTTGGGGAAGAAGTGACCTGTACAAGAAGGAGGAATTGCACCTAAATTGGAAGGGGACTAATATACTGGCAGGGAAATTTGCTAGAACTGCTTGGGAGGATTTAACCTAGTAAGGTAGGGACCCAGGGAGATAATGAGGAAAGAGATCGATCTGAGATGGGTACAGCTGTGAACAGAAGTGAGTCAAACAGTCAGGGCAGGCAGGAACAAGGTAGGACTAATAAATTAAACTGCATTTATTTCAATGCAGGGGGCTAACAGGGAAGGCAGATGAACTCAGGGCATGGTTAGGAACATGGGACTGGGATATCATAGCAATTACGGAAACATGGCTCAGGGATGGGCAGGACTGGCAGCTTAATGTTCCAGGATACAAATGCTACAGGAAGGATAGAAAGGAAGCCAAGAGAGGAGGGGGAGTGGCATTTTTGACAAGGGATAGCATTACAGCTGTGCTGAGGGAGGATATTCCCAGAAATACATCCAGGGAGGTTATTTGGGTGGAACTGAGAAATAAGAAAGGGATGATCACTTTACTGGGATTGTATTGTAGACCCCCCAATAGTCAGAGGGAAATTGAGAAACAAACTTGTAAGGAGATCTCAGCTATCTGTAAGAATAATAGGGTAATTATGGTAGAGGATTTTAACTTTCCAAACATCGACTGGGGCTGCCATAGTGTTAAAGGTTTAGATGGAGAGGAATTTCTTAAGTGTGTGCAAGACAATTTTCTGATTCAGTATGTGGATATACCTACTAGAGAAGGTGCAAATACAAAGGAGGAAGTGCTGGATGTCTTGAAACAGTTAAAGATAGATAAGTCCCCAGGACCTGATCAAGTGTACCCGAGAACTCTGTGGGAAGCTAGAGAAATGATTGCTGGCCCTCTTGCTGAGATATTTGTATCATCGATAGTCACAGGTGAGGTGGCGGAAGACTGGAGGTTGGCAAATGTGGTGCCACTGTTTAAGAAGGGCGGTAAAGACAAGCCAGGGAACTATAGACCAGTGAGCCTGACCTCGGTCATGGGCAAGTTGTTGGAGGGAATCCTGAGGGACAGGATGTACATGTATTTGGAAAGGCAAGGACTGATTCGGGATAGTCAACATGGCTTTGTGCATGGGAAATCATGTCTCACAAACTTGATTGAGTTATTTGAAGAAGTAACAAAGAAGATTGATGAGGCAGAACAGTAGATGTGATCTATATGGACTTCAGTAAGGCGTTTGACCAGGTTCCCCATGGGAGACTGATTAGCAAGGTTAGATCTCATGGAATACAGGGAGAACTAGCCATTTGGATACAGAACTGGCTCAAAGGTAGAAGACAGAGGGTGGTGGTGAAGGGTTGCTATTCAGACTGGAGGCCTGTGACCAGTGGAGTGCCACAAGGATCGGTGCTGGGCCCTCTACTTTTTGTCATTTACATAAATGATTTGGTAGCGAGCATAAGAGGTACAGTTAGTAAGTTTGCAGATGACACCAAAATTTGAAGTGTAGTGGACAGTGAAGAGGGTTACCTCAGATTACAACAGGATCTGGACCAGATGGGCCAATGGGCTGAGAAGTGGCAGATGGAGTTTAATTCAGTTAAATGCGAGGTGCTGCATTTTGGGAAAGCAAATCTTAGCAGGACTTATACACTTAATGGTAAGGTCCTAGGGAGTGTTGCTGAACAAAGAGACCTTGGACTGCAGTTCATAGCACCTTGAATGTGGAGTCACAGGTAGATAGGATAGTGAAGAAGGCGTTTGGTATGCTTTCCTTTATTGAGTACAGGAGTTGGGAGGTTATGTTGCGGCTGTACAGGACATTGGTTAGGCCACTATTGGAATATTGCGTGCAATTCTGGTCTCCTTCCTATCGGAAAGATGTTGTGAAACTTGAAAGGGTTCAGAAAAGATTTACAAGGATGTTGCCAGGGTTGGAGGATCTAAGCTACAGGGAGTGTCTGAAGAGGCTGGGGCTGTTTTCCCTGGAGCGTCGGAGGCTGAGGGGTGACCTTATAGAGGTTTACAAAAAGATGAGGGTCATGGATAGGATAAATAGGCAAAGTCTTTTCTCTGGTGTCGGGGAGTCCAGAACTAGAGGGCATAGGTTTAGGGTGAGAGGGGAAAGATATAAAAGAGATCGAAGGGGCAACTTTTTCACGCAGAGGGTGGTACGTGTATGGAATGAGCTGCCAGAGGATGTGGTGGAGGCTGGTTACAATTGCAACATTTAAGAGGCATTTGGATGGGTATATGAATAGGAAGGGTTTGGGAGGATATGGGCCGGGTGCTGGCAGATGAGACTAGACTGGGTTGGGATATCTGGTCGGCATGGACGGGTTGGACCGAAGGATCTGTTTCCATGCTGTACATCTCTATGACTCTATGACATTAGATTAAATGCATAATCTCCCATCACTAATTACATGCCCACATCATGTGTTGGAGATCTTCTGCATGTACTCCTCCTCATTGGACCACTCTGGTAATTTTCCTTTTTTTAAAATGAGCCATTCTAGCTTCTTTTTTTAATGAGTTTACCAATTTTGTATCCATTGATATAGAGCTTCAATGGTTTGAGATTTTAGACATCCCTGTGATGAAAAGCTGCACACAAGAGATTATAAATGTATGTCTTATCTACACAACACCCATGCAATACTTGTTTTCGATTTGTTATCAAAAAACAGACTGTAAATTTGTATAAGTTTGTGGTTAAGAACATGCACATTATGTAATTTTATTGTGTTATCTAAATATATCACCAACTAGGTATATTGGATTTGTTTATTTATAGATCTCTGGTGGGTTTCTTTATAGCTTAACTAATAAATATAATATAAATTAATGTAAGCATTGTACAGAGTGCTCCTGTGTGGAGAACATATGATCATGTGATAACATTCAGGTACTTAG
Organism: Chiloscyllium plagiosum; assembly: GCF_037043375.1. Lineage (NCBI taxonomy): Eukaryota > Metazoa > Chordata > Chondrichthyes > Orectolobiformes > Hemiscylliidae > Chiloscyllium > Chiloscyllium plagiosum. The sequence goes on from NW_028270144.1 coordinate 86,452,358, forward strand.
CTCATTTGCACATTGAGCTTCTTAACACCATAATGCCACAAGACGTACTTGCAGAAATAGGCAATTCAGTCCATTGGTTCTGGACAGTCATTCAATGAGATCATGGTTAGTCTGATAATATTCAACTCCACTTCTTGCCTTTTCCCCATAACCATTGATTCCATTACTGATCTTAAATCAGTCTGTCTCAGACTTCAATGCATTTAACGATCCTACCACTATAGCCCTCTATGGCAAAGAATTCAAATGTTAAATTCAATTCTTCAATGGACCTCACTCAAAAGAGGATAATACAAGATCTCTTTCTTTCCCAAAGATACAAACTGGTGACCAGCGGTATGCCACCGCTTATCATTCACCTTATCTATATCCCTCATGATTTCATAAACCTCAATTATGTCACCCCTCATCCTCCTACACTCCAGTGAAAGAAGTCCAATCTATTTATATATCTCAAGCTCTCCATTCTGGTAAATCTTTTCTGAACCCTCTCCGGTTTAATAATATCTTTCCAAAAGAGAGTGACCAGAACCACACACAGTACTCCAGAAGAGACCTCGTCAATGTCCTGTATATGATTAGATTAGATTAGATTACAGTGTGGAAACAGGCCCTTCGGCCCAACAAGTCCACACCGACCCGCCGAAGCGCAACCCACCCATACCCATACCCCGACATTTACCCCTAACCTAACACTATGGGTAATTTAGCATGGTCAATTCACCTAACCTGCACATTTTTGTGACTGTGGGAGGAAACCGGAGCACCCGGAGGAAACCCACGCAGACACGAGGAGAACGTGCAAACTCCACACAGAGAGTCGCCTGAGGCGGGAATTGAACCCGGGTCTCTGGCGCTGTGAGGCAGCGATGCTAACCACTGTGCCACCGTGCTGCCCACACGGCACGGATGAAATCATGAGGGATATCATCAACATGGTGTCCCACCTCCTATACTCAAAGGTCTGAGCAATGAAGGTTAGTGTGCTAAACTCCTTCTTAACTGCCCTGTCTCCCTATGATGCAATTTCAAACAATTTTGTACCTGAACCCCTAAGTCTCTCTGTTCTACAACACCACCAAGGGCCCGACCATTAATTGTACAATTCCTGTCCTTGTTTGTTTTACCAAAATGAAATACCTAATTTTTATCCATATTAAGCTCGATCTGCCACTCCTCAGCCCATTGACCCAATTGATCAAGATCTCTTTGTAATCTAAAACAAGCTTCTTCACTGTCCACTATACCTCCAGTTTTGGTGTCATCTGGATGCCTATTTGGAACAAATCAAAGCACAAGGCTTGAAAGTTTTTATGTGATGTATTATTCCATAAAGCTTGTGTTGTGGCAGTATATCTGATCATGTATATGTTGGGGAAGCAGAGCACATAGGAAGGAGCAGTTGTCAGGGTGAATTCGGGAAACTCAGTTATGGCCTGTGCTACAGCTGAGCATAGAATTGGCAACAGTGTCAGAAACAAAACATAGGACAATGAACATTCAACTTTACATCACAAGTAATAGATGATGGCATTTTGTCAATAAAATTTGAAATCACATTTTTATTGCTAAAATACCATCAAACCTTCTTGTGGTGGTATTTCAATTTTAATCCCATTTTGGACCCTATAACATGCTTTCTGCCTCCGGAATTCTAAGCAATTGCCTTGGTAAGCAAAATATATACTAAACAAGTAAACAAGCTATAAGTATGAGCTTGTCTTAGCAGTAGCATTCCTGCTGGTAAGTCAGGAGGTTGTGGGTTCAAGTCTCACTACATTTCAGCACATAATCATCTTGGGTGACATGTCAGTGCAGTATTGAAGGAGAAATTATATTTTTCAGATGATATGTTAAGCCCAGTCCTCGTCTATCTGTTTGCGCATATGGAGACAGAGTAGGGATCTTATGTCCTGGCAAGCATTTATCTCAAACATCACTAAAGCAAATTAATTGGTCCAAAAACAGATATTGCTGGAGAAATTCAGCAGGTCTGGCAGCATCTTTTGAGAGAAAATAGAAGTAATGTTCAGTTCCAGTGACCTTTCTTCAGATTAATTAGTTACTTAGCCTAATGTTTGGTTGTGTATAGATTCCATGCCATATTTGCCGTACAGTAACATGTCCTAGGTCTGTAAAAGGAGTGATTAGAGATGCAGGTTCTTTCTTTGATACTGCAGCCAAATAAAATCTGACATTGTTTAATTGACACATAAACGTGCCTGCAAAAGACCTTTCTCTGGCTCTGTATTTGCTTAAAAACTGTTCATCTGGAACATCTTGTAGTTCTGATAAAAGAAAATCAAAATGAAACAATGGCCCTGATATTTATAGATGATAGTTTTAAAAATTGGGCAAGAAGTTTTGGTCTGGAAAATCTACTTTCTCCTCTCACATGCAGAACATTTTTAACTTCACAACGTACATCATTTTTTTCCTTTGAGAATGTGAGCGAGAAGGCAGCAAATTCAAAAAGTGTAAGGAAAGGTTCTCTTGCCCTTTCCTCTCTCCTCTATGCAGGAGCACTCATACTATATAGGAGGTTAGGCAGACTGCACTTGGAGTCCTGCGTGCAATTTTGGTCTCTTTGTCTCAGGAAAATAATTATTGTTAGAGACAGAGTTCAATGAAACTTCACTGTTGTATGAAGAGAGATTGAGCAAACTGGGTTGGCATTCTCTGCTGTTCGAAAAATGAGAGGTTGTCTCATGGAAGTTTACAAATGCTTAAAGGAATAGATAGGGTAAATGCAGGTAAGACGTCTCCCATAACTGGGGACTCTAGTACACATTTTTTAAAATATGGGGCATGCTACTTAGATCCAAGATGAGGAAAAACATTTTTACTCACAAACAGTGAATCCTTTGAATTGTCAGCGCCAGAGGACTGTGGAAGGTACTATTCTTTCCTGTTTCATATCTCCAATGCTATCTATTCTCTCCCCCCCACCTTCAATCTTGACCTCTTGTCTCTCCTATCTCTTATCCCTTTCTTATCTCCAGTCCTCCCTCTTACCTTCAATCCCCTCTCCTATCTCTTTTCCTTTATCTTATCCCTGAACTTCCTATCTCCAGTCCTCTCTCCTATCTCTGATTGTCTCTTCTGTCTCCTATCCTGTGGCCCACAAGCTGTGAAGCAAAGCACATCACCCTTTCTTCTCACCTCACTTGAGTTGTCAAGTTTCCTTGGGCCAAGGTAAACATGATGCTTGACAGCTTCATTATAATATTTAACTGGCTATTGTACCTCATTAAAGTGACTTTGTTGCCTGTTTCCATGAAATACAGAAGTCTTTAGGTTGGCTTTGGGTTTGCGTATGTAGCCCACTATTGTATGGTGTTTGAAATTGTCCATTAACGTGCTTTTCCTCTCTTCACAGTTACTGCCTAGCTAAGTGTTTCCAACATTTTTGGCTTTTATTTCAGATTTACAATATCTACAGTATTTTGTTTTGCTTTCAGTCTAAACATCACCTTTGTTGTGCCTCAACTAGAGCAAGTAGATGGATAAGAAAAAGCCAAAGCTAATTTTTAACCAGATGCTGAAGCCTTGAAGCCTCAGGATAGTAGCACCCCTACTCAATTATTATTGTTTTCCCAGAACTTTTCCTTCTATCCTCAGAATTCTTGGATTTCAGGTTTTTGAACTCAAAAACACACAGATCAATTCCAGTATGAGGTAACTTCTGTAAACATTTATGATTAACACATGTTTGGAATTGTACATCAAATCCAACAAAGAGCTAATGAGAAATATCAACTATTTCACAGGCTGCCAAGCATGTTTGATGTTAGAATGTTCCTTTATTCCCTGGTCCTTCTTTCATGTGTGAGGCTGGGCATTGACATGGAGCACCATTTCAACTGAATCATTTTTAACTTGTTGCGTATTTGTCTTGGAAGTGTTACAAAGTTTAATAAGATGATAGCTCCATATATGTTGTAGCTACATTTAATGAGATGAATGATTATTACCCTAGTTCAGCAGCCAATATATACTATAATATTGATATGTTTACTTCTGCAATGAGCAGTTATGGTCACCTCAATTTAGGAAAAAACATATTCCAGAGAAGACGAAAGGTTGTCAGAAAAAAACGTGCATGACTAAAAAAGGAAATTAGATAACATAGATTATAGAGTCATAGAGATGTACAGGATGGAAACAGACCCTTTGGTCCAACTCATCCATGCTGACCAGATATCCTAAACTAATATAGTCCTATTTGCCAGCACTTGGCCCAGATCCCTCATATTCCTATGCATGTACCCATCCAGGTGGCTTTTAAATGTTGTAATTGACAAGAAAAATGGCATATCATATTGCAAAAGTTGCACATAATGTTGCACATCATGTTCCAACAGGCTGGAAATTGGAATAATTGAAAAGATCAACAAAGGGTTACTGAAGAAGTTATGAAAAGGGTAAAGGTAAATTATGGGAAAAAAAAACAAGTGTACATACCAAAATGGATAACAAAAGCCTTTATAAATGTAGAAAGGAAAGAGAGTAGCTCAAGTGAATTTTGATTTATTGAAGGGGAACTAAAAATGGGGAGTGGAGAAATTGTGGAGATATTAAATCAATATTTTGCTTAATTTTCATGGTGGAGGATACTGGTACCATCTCAACAGTGATAGGTGATGCAAAGGTTTTTAAAAGGGAGAAACTTAGAAAAACCCTCATCCCACGTGAAAAAGTACTGAGCAAACTTTAGAATCCTTTATTATGAAAAGTCAAAATTCAATCCATCAGAGTTAGCATGTGTTGTATGAAGGGTAAGTCACATTAGACAAATCTGCTGGAGTTTGAACATATAACAAGGAAATCAGAGAATGAGGATCCTGTGGATGTAACATGTCTGGGTCTGTATAAGGCATTTGATAAGGAGCTGCACAAAAGGTTAATACACAAGATCACATTGGATTAGGGTAACTTATTAGTTTTGATAGAGCATTGACGAACCAACAGAAAGCAGACAGTCTGGATAAATGGATCTTTTTTCTGATTGACAAGATGTAACTGGTGGGTGCCAATGGATTTTGTCCTTGGGTCCCAACTATTTACAATCTACATTAATGACTTGGTTACTGGGATAGAAGGTACAAAAGCCAAATTTGAAAATGATATTAAAATGGGTGGGAAATTAAGTTACAATGAAAAAGTAAGAAGTTTATAAATTTTTGGTGAATGGGCTAAAAATATCAGATGGAGTTTAATGTGGATAAGTGTGAGGTTATCCATTTTGCTTGGACAAATAGAAAAGCAACATATTATCTAAATGGAGGCAAACTGCAGAGTGCTTTGGTTCAGAGGGATCTGGGTGTCCTTGTCCATGAATCATAGACAAGTAGAATTTAGGTACTGCAGGTAATAGGCAAGAATGTTGGCACTTATTGCTAAAGGAATAAAGTATAAAAGTAGCTAAGTATTGCTGCAAATGTATAAGGCATTAGTGAGACCATATAAGGAGTACTGTGTATAATTTTGATCTCTTTATTCAAGGAGGGATATAGTTATTTTGGAGGTAGTTGAGAGGAGATTCACTGGATTAATTCCAGAGATGAGGGTTTTGACTTCTGAAGAGAGATTGAGCAGTTTAGGCCAATACTGTCTGGAGTTTGGAAGAATAAGAGGTAAACTAGTTCAGGTACATAAGATGTTAAAGGGGATTGACAAAGTAGGCATAGAGAGGATGTTTCCTCATGTGGGGCAATCTAGAACCAGTGGTCATAGTTTTAAGATAATGGGTAGCAGATTTAAAATAGAGGTGAGGAGAAATTATTTCTCTCAAAAGGTCATGAATCTGTGAAATTCACTATGTCAGAGTATGGTGGATGCTAGCATTAAGTAAGTTTAAGAAGGAGATGGACAGATTAATAATGGGTTGATGGGGAATGGAGAGCAACCCAGAAAATGCCAAGGTGAGATGAGCCAAGAACATATTGAATGGCAGAGCAAGCTCAAAAGGCTGAATTGCATACTCCTGCTCCTAATTATTATGTTCTTATATTGGTCTTGAAGGAAGTGCAGTTTCAATTTGCAAGAATGATGCCTGCATTCTGAAGATTATGTTAGCAAAAGAGATTGCACAAACTAGAGCATTATCCCCTGGAATTTGAAAGATTAAGAGGTATTTCATAATTTTAAAACGATTAAGGTGAACAAATCAGATAGAAGAAATTTTATTTCTCTGGAGTCCAGAGAGGATGCACAGCATGATCTGAAAATTAAAATGATCCTTCAGGAGAGGAATTGGATATGAAAACCTTTGTTGAAATGATGCAGAGTTTGAAAGTGTGAAGGGACTGCAGAAAAGGTGTACCCAAACCCTGCCACCTTCTTCATAATTAAATTCTGGATGGAGAAGCCAATAGTCAATCTTTCCATCCTGTCACCAAATGGGACCTTGAAGTGATCATGTAAGGGCCTCAGGCCATCACCATTGGGATATATCTGGCTGCAAACTGACTACAGGACAGTTGCTAATCTGGAGGAGTAGGACTCCCCTGAATCAAAGGTAACCAGTGCCCGATGAAAGGACTGGACATCCGGCAGGGGGTAGCTCCTGTGATCCACTTGCTTACTGCCTGCATCCTCTTCTCATTGCCCCAGTCAGAGATCTCTCAAATCCCACTCATCTCACATTCCTGTTTTGCACCTGACTAGACCAGACCCCCTCAAATCGGAAGGACTTTGGGAAACTTGAAAGGGTTCAGAAAAGGTTTACCAGGATGTTGCCAGGTTTGGAGGATTTGAGCTATAGGGAGAGGTTAAAAAGGCTGGGGCTATTTTCACTGGAGCATTGGAGGCTGAGGGGTGACCTTATAGAGGTTTATAAAATGAGGAATGGTATGGATAGGATAAATAGACAAGGCATTTTCCCAGGGGTAGGGGAATCCAGAACTAGAGGGCATAGGTTTAGGATGAGAGGGGAAAAATTTAAAAGGGACCTAAAGGGCAACTTCTTCAGGCAGAGGGTGGTGCATTTACACATGGAGGCACATTGAGACACATAGAGGCACATAGAGGTGTTTGATGAATACTTTCCATCTGTATTTAGCAGAGGCAGTCAGGTCATATTGACTGATGAGGAAACTCAGTCATCAGAACAGTTTAAAATTGATAAGGAGTAAGCATTGGATAAGCTTTTGATACTTAAAATTGAAAAGGCATCAAGACCGGATGAGATACATCCAAGAATATTGAAGGAAGTGAGAATGGAAACTGCAGAGGCATTGGCAGTAACCTTTCAATTCCCTAGATTTGAGAGTTTGTGCCAGAAGACTGGAGAATTTTAGACACTATGCCATTGTTCAAAAGGTTGGTCAAGATCAGTCAGTTTGGTAGCAGATATAGGAATGTCTATGAATTGAGAGAGGGGAATTTCATGCACCAGTTGTTGAATGTGAGCCTGCATGTACAGCAGGCAGTAAAGAAAGTAAACTATATGTTGGCCTTCATAGTGAGAGGATTTGAGTACAGGAACAAGGATGCCTTGCTGTAAATATACAGGGCATTGGTGAGGCCACATCCGGCAATACCGTGTACAGTTTTGGTCTCCTTATTACTTTCTGTCCTTGCTATGTTTTTGCTAAAGTGAGAGTATTGTGAAAGTTTACCAAATTGATTCCTGCGATGGCAGGACTGATCTCTGAAGGGAAATTAAGCTGATTAGGATTGAATTCACTGAGTTTATAAGAATGAGGGGAGATCTCACAGAAACCTATAAAGTTCTAACAGGATTAGACAAGTTAGATGTGGGGAGGATGTTCTAGATGATGGATGAGTCCAGAACCTGGGGTCATAATTGAGAGTGTGGTGCTGGAAAAGCACAGCAGGTCAGGCAGCATCCGAGGAGCAGGAGAATTGACGTTTCGGGTATAAGCCCTTCACTAGGATAAGGGGCTTATGCCCGAAATGTCGATTTTCCTGCTCCTCAGATGCTGCCTGACCCTCTGTGCTTTCTAGCACTATACTCTCGACTCTGAGCTCCAGTATCTGCAGTCTTCACTTTTTTCCTGCCATAATTTTAAGGATGGGGTAAAAATTTAGGACTGAGATGAGGAGAAATTTCTTCACCCAGACAATGGTGAGCCTACGAAATGCATGCTACATAAAGTGGTTGAGGAGAAAACATTATATGTTTTCAAGAAGGTGGTAGATATAGCTCTCGTGACTAAAAGGTTGAAGAGATATGGAGGGAGGGTGGGAATGGGCACTGAGCACGATGAGTAGTCCTGATCATATTGAATGGCGGAGCAGACCTGAGGGATCAAATCATTTACTCCTGCTCCCGTCTTCTATGTTTTGTGTTTCTATGCAGATTCATCACTGTGGTGGGGAAACTTTGAGAAATAATTATTTGCGTTAAGATTAAAAATCTCATTAAAGGCATGGCCGTGTTAATGAGACCAAGGCCATTCATATGGTGCAAATGGACTTTTAAAAGATATTTGATATGGGCATAAAAGGCATTATACCATACAACGGACTTATCAGGAAAGTAAAGAATGAAAGGGACAGTAGTAATGTAAATAAAAAATTAGCTGATTTATAGGAAAGAAAGAGTAATTGTTAATGGATATTTTTAGGGCTGAAGGAAGATTTGTCGTGCAAATCCCAGAGATGGAGTGGGGATTTTGTTTCTCCTGATATCTATAAATGATTGTGACCTTATCCAGAACAACTGAAAGTGAGAGAACAATCCAGTAGGAAGAACTAAGATTTGTAATTCCAGATAATGTACATAAAGCATCATACATTACCTCAGCTGAAGCAAGTCTAAAGCTTGGGCTACTAACCCTACACATGTCATAGAGTCATACAGTCACAAGTCCTAGAAGCAGACCCTTCAGTCCAACTCATCCATGACAACCAAATTTCCCAACTAAACTAGTTCTAGTGCCCGCGTTTGGCCCATATCGCTATTTATGAACCTATCTTCTGACCAAAGTGAATAACCTCACACTTCCCAACATTACACTTATTTATTTGATTTATTGTTGTCACATGCACCTGAGTACAGTGAAAAATTTTACTTTGCGAGCAGTACAGGCGGATCATAACATAAAAGGACATACAGATCATAGGATGTTTAGATAGAGTGAGACATACAGGGTTATGGCTGCATAGTAGGTGCACAAAAGCAAGATCAACATTAGATTTGAAATTAGCAGTCTAATAACAACAGGGAAGAAGTTGTTCTTGAACCTGTTGGTACATTTGTTCAAGCTTCTGTATCTTCTGCTTGATGGAAGTGATTGAAAGAGTGCATTACTGGGGTGGGAGGGTTCTTTAATGATGTTGACAGCCTTTTTGCGGAAATGAAAAGTGTAGATGGAATCCACGGATGGGAGGTTCGCATCTGTGATTGTTTGGGCCATGTACACAATTTTCTGTAGTTTCTTCAGTCCTGGGCCGAGCAGTGGCAGTACCAGGCTGTTAAGCTCCCAGGTAGAATGCTTTCTGTTGTACATCTGTAAAAGCTGATGAGGATCCTTATGGACATGCTGAACTTCCTAAGTCACCTCAGAAAGAAGAGATGTTTACAGAATCCCTACAGTGTGGAAACATACCATTTGGCCCAACAGGTCCACACTGACCCTCCAAACAGTAATCGACTCAGACCCATTCCCTTATGTTTGCTCCTGACTAATGCACATAACCTACATACACCGTGGGCGGCACGGTGGCACAGTGGTTAGCACTGCTGCCTCGCAGTGCCAGAGACCCGGGTTCAATTCCCGCCTCAGGCGACTGACTGTGTGGAGTTTGTACGTTCTCCCCGTGTCTGCGTGGGTTTCCTCCGGGTGCTCCGGTTTCCTCCCACACTCCAAAGATGTGCAGGTCAGGTGAATTGGCCATGCTAAATTGCCCACAGTGTTAGGTAAGGGGTAAATGTAGGGGTATGGGTGGGTTGCGCTTCGGCGGGGCGGTGTGGACTTGTTGGGCCGAAGGGCCTGTTTCCACACTGTAAATAAATAATCTAATATCCGTGAACACTATGAGCAATTTAGCATGGCCAATTCACCTGACTGGCACATCTTTAGATTGTGGGAAGAAATTGGAGCACTCAGAGGAAACCTACACAGGTACAGGGAGAATGCACAAATTCCACACAGACAGTCACCCGAGGGGGAAATTGAACCTGGGTCCCTGGCGCTGTGAGGCAGCAGTGCTAAGCAATGAGGCACCATACCACCTTTGACTGTTGCATCTACGTGGGAGGTCCAGGTCAGATTGTTGGTTATCTTCTTCATCTGCTACGCTGTTGCCCCTCACTTAACCTGTTTGTATTTTCTCACACCAGAAGAGAGTGCAGCATTTTGCAAAAGCTAAGCCTTTGACAGCTGAACAGATCTTAAAAGATCTACTAAAATGTTTTTATAGGTCTTGGATGTCTTCCTTGTGAATATGATGAGAGTATGAGACCAACTCAGCACCTGCTTATGAACATTCCAGTAACCCTCAAGTCCAGACTGAAAGACAAGAATGAGGAACCAATGGCTTCATCCATCCAGGAGGTTGAAAAAAGGACAGAATGATAAGAAAGCCATGGAATTGATCTTAAGTTAATTTCAGGTGGTCTGTGCTATCTTATTCCTTTTTGATGTTGCTGTAGTGGTTTGAAGCAACTGTTTTCTGTCACAATTTGCTGCAACTGGATGGCTTGAGAGGCCATTTCAGTGAACAGGTAAGTGTCAACTAAGTTTCAAATAGGGCTGACTAAGTAACAATAGCCAATCTCTTACCACATGCGGTATTCATGAAGCAAATAGATTTTCATGACAATCAATGATAGCTTCATAGCACCAATACTGAGATTAGCTTTCAATTCTAGATTTTGTTGAATTTAATAATTAACTGAACTTAAATTCCTATAGCTGGCAATGTTGGTTTTTAACCCATGCCCTGAGCCTAAACCTCAGGATCATTAGTCCAGTGAGATTACCTCTACCAGGAGAAAGTGAGGACTACAGATGCTGGAGATCAGAGTCAAGAATGTGGTGCTGGAAAAGCATAGCCGGTCATGCAGCATCCGACGAACAGGAGAATTGACTTTTTGAGCACGAGGTCCTGGTGAAAGGCTCTTGCACGAAGTGTTGATTCTCCTGCTCTTTGGCTGTTGCCTGACCTGCTGTGCTTTTCCAGCACCACATTCTGAACATTATCTCTCCCTCACTGTGTCTCCATTCAGTTCCTAATGAACCAAGCTTGATTGGCTGACCTGTAAAATATTGAGATAACAATCAGAGAAATTATTTAAGCAACTCTCCAATTCATACCACAGATATTTATAAGCTATCTGCACTCAGAGGATGCACTTGAGTAATGCTTGGTCATAAGGATCATTTTCACTCTGTCAGATTGTTATTACCACCGTGGTTTGAAAGGGTACATCCAGTTAACAATTAGATGTAGAACCTGGGATAGAATGAGTGTCTGAGCAACACCATCAGGCTGATTATAATCAAATGTGCTCCTGGTGCCAACTTATTACAGGTCAATACAAATTAATGCAAATGACTCAGACAATTTATATTTTAATGCAAATTACCTGGTGACTATTTATTTTCAAAAGGATATTTATTTTTACAATATATTATATTCTTCCCCTTATGTTAATTTCCATCATACCTTTGCCTACCAATTGATTGGTATTTGCAATTCAAAATAATCAAGCAAAGGCATTTTCCCCTCAAGTGTTTTAATACAACTGGAAGTGCGCTGTTTGGCAATTACCAAGAGCAATCACCCCAGGTGAGATGATTGCAGTACAATACAATTTTCTGATCAGGCAGCGTTCCAGAAATAGACACAATATTCCTTTAAAAATATATTTTATTTACCCTTCATCTATCTTAAATTGTGTTGCTTCCGTTCTAGAGCTTTCCTTTAAGAATTTCACCACAACATTGTTTTTCTTACCACATATGCTAGGTACTGAATTATAACAGGGGTAGGTAATTTCGCCCCATGAAGGGATACACTTCCAATTACCGCAATTTTTTTAATGCCTCTGCTGGGGATAATTTGCAGTTGGTGTTCCCTGTTTATAATTGACATTCAATGGCATTGCCCTTACTAAATCTCCTGCTATCAACGTCCTGCAGACTATAATTGAATGGAAATTGAACTGAACCAGCCACATAATCTTGGTGAGACATTTGCAAAACTATATATTCTCTGATTAGATGTAATTTTGTTTAAAAAGAAATTTGTTTTTTTTTATTAGTTTGCAAAGGAAGTGGCCTAGTGGTATTATCATTAGATGAGGAGATCCAGAGGCGCAGGTGATATTCTAAGGAGGTAGATTCAAATGCTGTGCTGGAGATGGAGGAGTATGAGTTTAATAAAAATCTGGATCATGAGCACAAAAGAGAAAATTAAATCAGTTCAAAAGCAAATTGCTGCATTGGGTGTGAAAACCTGAAAGAAAAATAGAAAATGCCAAAATATTCAGCTGGTCAGACAGCATCTGTGGGGAGACAAACAGTTAATTTTTTAGGTCTGTGACCTTTAATAGAAACAGATCTGATGAATGAGTACAGAAACATTTTTTTGTTCATCCATGCAATGTGGGTGTCAGTGACTCGGCTAGGATTTGTCACTTCTCTGTTAACAACTAAGAGTCAACCATGTTGGTGTGAGCCTGGCATCACATGTAGGCCAGACTAGGTAATAACAGCAGATTTCCTTCCCAAAATGATGTTAGTGAAGAACACGGACTTTTACAACAATTGATCATCATTACATGGTCGTCATTAGACTAGCTAATTAAAATTTTGCTCATAGCCATTGTTGGATTTGAAATAAATATCCTGGCCCTTCAGGTTATTAATCCAGTGTCATAACCATTCCACCACCACCTCCTCAGCATAGTGTTACTGAACTAATAATTCAGAGTAAATACAACGGCAAGTGCTGGAGAAACTCAGCAGATCTGGCAGCATCTGTGGAGGAGAAAAACAAAGCTAACATTTGGAGTCCAATAAAACTCTTATTTGGAATTGAAAACATAATAATCCAGAGACTTGCTAAATACTTCAAAGAACATTTTTTCAAAACCCATAGAGTAGGGTTGAGAAATTGTATTTGATTTATTAAGTGAAGAAATCAACAAGAATATAACCAGAAAGACTGAGCACTACAACCTAAGAATGAAAGCAGGACCTGGAAATATTACACTCTGTCCTGTTAACCCTGTTCTTCTCTTTGACCCAATGCAAAACCAAAATGCTGTGGACACTAGAAATCAACAATGAAAACAAAGAGTCCTGGTTAAAAACTCAGCAGGTCAGGCAGCATGTGTGGAGAAAAATAAAGTTCGAATGTTTCAGGTCGCGTGATCTGTCATTAGAAATGAAGAGTAATAGAAATATAAAAGTTTTATGCCAGTGTAAAAGTAGCAGTTGCTCATTGGCTGGGGTGGGGGGAGGTGGAGAGCGACACATAGGATAGAGCAGCAATGCAGGAAGATTCAGGATGTCCCACGCTATATTGACTCAGTGCTGTTCCAACTGCTGGGTGGGGCCTCTAACCTCTTCATCACTTTCAACCCTGATAAGGAGAGTCCAACAGCTAGGACTTTAGGATTCTCTCCATTTACTGGTTTCTCCCAGGTGCAGGGTGCTATTGAAAACACCCATGCTGCTTTGAGAGCACTCAATCACCAAGCAGCAGTGTTTATGAACAAGAAAGGATTCTACTCTCTTAATGTTCAAGTAATCTATGATCGTTAAAACCACATTTTGGAGGTCTGTGACGGGAAGATGCAATGACTTGCGCTTTATTGGGGCACTCACAGGTGCCTGCTTCTTATCAAGATCCTCTGCCCATACTGGGATGGCTGCTAGGAGACAAGGGATACCTCTCCAAAAATGGGACTTGACTCCTGATAAGAAATCCACAGATAGACAAAGATCTAAGACACAACAATTATCACTCTTCCACCATCAGGGAAGGTGGAGGTGTGATTTTGATGTATGCAGTAGAGACTACATGGAGTATCTCATATTATTGTGATATGTTATGCTCTTCACATCTTGAGCTATACAAAAGGTATGCCTTGGATCTGAATGAAATGGGGGAGTGGGAGCAATCATCCGAGGATGAGGCTGAGGATTGGGAGAATGTCCAGAAGGACTGTCCATGGGAGGAGGATGGTGCAATGTGTCAGAGAGCCTGAGAGACCAGAGACCAGCTTTATTGGCATGATATATAAGTTGGAATTTGATTTCATCTATTTGTGTATCTAGGTTGCTCACCTGGTAGGCAGCTCACTACTTCATGTAAAGGACATGTCTAACATGTGAGTTTGTTGTTCTTCCCCTTTTATGTTGCAAGTTAAATATTACATTATCCATGTTGATGTGCAAATGATGTCTTCAGTTGAATCAAGAGACAATAGACAATAGACAATAGGTGCAGGAGTAGGCCATTCTGCCCTTTGAGCCTGCACCACCATTCAATATGATCATGGCTGATCATCCTTAATCAGTATCCTGTTCCTGCCTTATCTCCATAACCCTTGATTCCACTATCCTTGAGAGCTCTATCCAACTGTTTCTTAAATGAATCCAGAGACTGGGCCTCCACTGCCTTCTGGGGCAGAGCATTCCACACAGCCACCACTCTCTGGGTGAAGAAGTTTCTCCTCATCTCTGTCCTAAATGGTCTACCCTGTATTTTTAAGCTGTGTCCTCTGGTTCGGCACTCACCCATCAGCGGAAGCATGTTTCCTGCCTCCAGAGTGTCCAATCCTTTAATAATTTTATATGTCTCAATCAGATCCCCTCTCAGTCTTCTAAACTCAAGGGTATACAAGCCCAGTCGCTCCAGTCTTTCAGCATAAGGTAGTCCCGCCATCCCGCCATTCCAGGAATTGACCTCGTGAACCTATGCTGCACTCCCTCAATATTAAAGTAGCCATGCTTGAGCTGCCCACATCACCACTAAGGAAAACGTGGTAGTGAGTGACTTAAATTATACTGTGCTAAACCTATGGAGGTCTGAAACTATCTGTGGGGATATAACATATGAGTCTTCTGTAACTTGGTCCTTCATGAGAACCAGAGTCAAGATTAGAATGATGCTGGAAAAGCACAGCAGGTCAGGTAGCATCCGAGGAGCAGGAAAATCGATGTTTCAGGCAGGAGCCCTTCATCATAAATCCTGAGAAAATTCCTTTTGACTCTTCCTTCATTTGCACCCCATCAATGTTTTAGAGTGCACGCAAGGTTGGTCTTGACATGAGTGATCATCTTCTATGACAGCATCTAATCTGTGAGAGGCAGTGCTTTGTACAGCTTTTCTTTGCAGACCACAGTGCTGAGTGACAGTACACATGTGAGCTGCCCATTGAACATTTCCCAGACTTTAATGTCACTGTGCTCCCTTGAAAAACCTATACATAGGAACAACATTTCCTTTTAGAGTTGTGTGGAATCATCATGAACACCCATAAGGTGGGTGTAAATCTTGAAGGCTGTGTGCAGGTTGGGCCCTTGCACATTATCCAGATACTGCCTTTAGCTTCAGTGTTCTTCACATTTATGTGCAAAGCCTTGGCTGCAGAGCACAGAGTTAAGGTTCAAGAATCCTTGTTGTATGAGACTATCTACAGGCAAAGACTTTTGCTCCTAGGAGACGAACAATGTTTGACAACTTATTAAGTTTTGCAGTATTTACATTCTTGGGATTAATGAAGAGGATCCTCATCTCTCACATGACTTAAAGGGCACCTAAACTGAAAATAATACCACAGTGGACATTGTAACAATACAAGTGAAAATATATAAAACAAAGTGATGTCTCATTTACAGTAACCTATGTTCTCCATGTGCCCTCAGTACGTTTTCTTCCTCTTTCTCCACCTACTACATCGAGGAGCAGAGTTGCCTTGTGTAATTGGGGTGGAGGGGACCTTGCTTTGGGGTTAGTCATGTTGAAGGTTTGGGCAAACCACCATCCCCCCCCCCCCCCACCACACACACACACACACTCTTTGAGGCTAGAGGGGCCAGACCTGCTGAAAGTTTCCTGAAAAGGTACAGACTAGTCTGCAAGCTCTGGGACAACAGGAGAGATCGAATGACAAGGCACATCCAGCATGTTTCTGGGAAGAAACTTCCAGGGAGCTTGTGTCAACTCTTTGCCCTGTGTCTGCTTGCTGGCATCATCTTTTCTCCCTGAGATCAAAGTGCCTTGTCTTCTGCTCACCTTCCACTGATCCTGACAACTCATGGTTAAGCTGAGAGAGTTCAGGTCTAAATGCCTATCTGACAGTTACCATGCATTCTGCTGGATCAGGTTCTCTCAGCACTGAGAATGAATTTCTCCACCTTTGATTCCAACTTTCTCAGTGCCACTCACACACCAGTCTGATGTTCCTGAGCCTGTCTTTATGGCTGAGAACTGGTACACATCTTCTGCATGGGGCTGAGCAGGTACCTGGTCTCTGACAGTTCCCTGGGTGCCTGGGGCCTTGAGGGGATTTCTTAAATACTGACTGTGGAGACAAGTCAATGATGTGCCACAAAATTGTAACCCCCAGTTTAATCTCTGCAAAATATCCACTGATGTGAAAAACTCTGTCCCAATTGAGAGTGCATTTGAATGTACAGGCTTCCTTCACAGTGGTTCAGATTGCATCTTACTTCTGAACGTTCCATGGGTACCTCTAATGGCTGCATAAAAGAAGAGACAGAACTTGGGGAAGATGTATAAAGATTCTTGCAGAACCAGAATGAGTTAATGCTGGTGGAAATTGGTCAGGATCTCAGCACTGTGGAGGTTTCTGTGCTGGTCATCCATTGTTGTCTCTGTCACATCACATGAGTGGCCCCAGTCTTCCCCAGCCATCTCCGCAATCTTTCCACACCTCCTCCCAAGCCTGTATGCCTTGGACCTCATGGGCTAGTTGTGGGTCAGTTTATACTGCACTGAGACACAGAGTTGGACAGTGTGGATAGAAGTGGATAGAAAACAGTTAGTGATCATGCATGAGCAGGTGGTTAGGAATCCTCAGTAAGCAAGAGGGAAGTTCACACATCTAAAGGGCTCTTAGTTGTCATGGTTTGAATCCTGGAATGGACACAATATTTGTGATGATAAGGGTAATAGTCCATAATCTTTTGCGTGATATGGGAGCAGTGGCAAACTTAAACTGAGCAATGACCCTTGGAGTGTGAAATAGTAGAAGGATAACGATGTACAGGAAATCATCGATCTTTTCTCTGCACCTTCAGGTGACTTTTTTCACAATAAAGGGCAGCACGATGGCATAGTGATTAGTACTGCTGCCTCACAGCACCAGGGACCCAGGTTCAAGTCCAGCCTTGGGTGACTGTCTGTTGTGAAGTTTGCATCCTCCTGTGTCTGTGTGGGTTTCTGTTGGGTGCCCCACTTTCCCCTCACAGTCAAAAACGTGCAGGTTAGGTGGATTGACCATGCTGAATTGCCCTGTCGTGTTTCAGGCATGTGCAGCCTAGATGGATTAACTATGGTAAATGTGGAGTTATAGGAATAAGGTGGGATGCCCATCAGAGAGTTGATGCAGACTTGATGGTTGAGTGGCCTCTAACTGCACAGTAGGGATTCTGCGAAGACAGCACTGACCAGTGCTGCTATCTTAGGCCAGTTTGGATTGGGCAGGAGGCCTTCAGTTGATGTCAGTATTGAAGACTGACCTTCTCTCCATTGCCATGTCCCCCAATGTCTCGAGGTCTTTGTGCTTAGAGTTTAGAGGACAGTAGCGTGAAGGCAATGCCTGGCCTGTAGAGTCTAAAGTGGTCTCTAGCTGGGCTTTAAATGTGGCATTATATGTTTGGAAGCTGAAAGGTTCCAGCAGTAGTGAAGACCTCTGTCCTACCTGTGACCCACCAACTAATGTACTCGATGTCTCGTTTACACAATTAATGAGGTGAGATGGATGTGATTATGAAAATTAACCTGCTCCAAGTCATGGGAGAAGGGACATCATGAAACTAAATCCTTGCCATTCTTTCACTTCAAACACAAAATTCCTTTCAGAGTTTCCTTCCACGTGGAAACAGGGACTAGGTGGTGCACATTCCGAATGGGACTGGGCAACTTTACAACAAGGCGATTTTCCTGTTTCTTTTTGCAAAGTTAACTTCAGTGAAATAATTCCGCAGTTTGGAATTTTTACCAAATTGGTTCAACTTTAGTTTCGTAAAATATCAAAAAAACAAAACTAACCTTTGATTCTAAGTGTTTGAGGATGTGGCAGAATCTCTCTCCAGCTATAAAACACATATGAAAGTATATCCAACAACTTAAATCGTTTAAGATTTCCTTGGTTGTTTCAAAAATCTTTTCCAGTCTCCACAAATATTTCCATAGCTACTACTTTAATTTTTCCATTTATTGACATTCTCTTCCAGTCAAACCCATGCTGCCAAGTTTTTAACTATGCTATCATTACTTCAGACTGAGGGGATTACTGGTTCCATTGCTACTGGTCACATTGACTATTGCTCTTGACTAATATTCTTTCTTCTTCATTAACTTTTCCATATCCAATCCTTTACTCTTTTTTTTTGCTTATTCTTTATTACAAAAATCATTTAGCAATAGGTCAGAGTTTCTAAGGTGGCCTTGGTTGTCAAGCAAAGAAGAGCTGAGATTCAAGTAACAGGAATGCAGAATGAAAACAGAAGATGCTGGTAAGAGCTCAGCAGGTAAGGCAACATTTCTATAGAGAGAGAAATTCATTATCCTGCTCCCCTCCTTTGTACCTTAGAGTTCAACAAGGAAAACCAACTGAACAAAGCCAACAGGGACACACCATCTTTAAACAATCATAAGAATTTCATAACAATTACCTCAGTTTGAAGGTAAGGGTTTATTGAAAACTGACTTTACTGAATGTTCATAGCATTTAAACTTATTCCTTGTTTGAGCCCACCTTAGGCCAGTGCTAGGCTTGACATACTGCAAACTGACTTTATCTCTGCATCTCAACACACTGCTAGGAAATTGGCATTTCTCATCGTGCCTTATTAAGTCATGATATGGCATGATATTTCCCACCCTTGTAGATTCCATAAACCTACCCCTTTCACATAGGTCTCAAGCTTCCTGGAAACAATAAACAATAAAAGGATCCATTAATACGTGGAAATGAATGTACTGACCAAACTGGAACTCCATTTTGAGGACTATGAGTTGGACTAATATGTGTCATTGGTAATACAGATATTTCTGTCTGGCTGTGCCGGCTTAGCCCCGCCAGAGCTTTGTTATGTGAGATGATCTTCTTCTCTATTCTATGTCCAAATAAGAATGGCAGGTGGGTTGAGAATGTAGGAAGCACAATGAGAGTACTTGAGACAGGATACAGCTGGAACCGCACTGGGAGAGGTGAGAACTATTGGTAGATTTATGTGAAGATGGTGATCCCTTGAATAGGGGTAGTTACGGATAGTAATGAACTTGTTGCAAAAAAAAAATCCCAAGAGGTTTTGGAGCCATTGGTTCTGCCACTGGGAGACCACATCCAGACAGCTTTCAGACTTAGTTGAGGGCCTTTCCAGAATTGGGAAAGTTCTGTCAGTATGGCATAAATGACCTTAATGTGACCTTTACTGGATAATTAGATTGCCCATCTCGATGAAGCAAATTTGTGCAGCAGCCCACTCCAGGAAGATTAATCAGGCATGGGGAAGCACCAGGGAACTGTTTCAATGGACATACATAATACTTTCCAAGAAATCTCCCGCCACCCTCAATCTCATCTCCACAGGCCTGGGAAAACTCAGCTCCAGTTGAGTTTTGTTTTTCAAAAACCATCTATTGTGTTCGGAAGATTTTCTGCTTAGAATGATGTTGCCTTCAGCACCAATTAAAGGGCTGCATGCTTTTCTTTTTTAAGTTGGTAATAATTTATATTTTAACATTTCCATTGGAGAATCATTCCTGATGCTTGTTGTAGAGTTTTTAAAAAAGATCATTGACACAAAGCACCCTTGTAGCCCTCTGGTACTTTAACTCTACATATCAAATATAATATTCTGCATAATTTGCACATCAGGAGGCTACAGCTATGGGAATGGAAACATTTCAAATTATTCACCTAATAACAATATCAGGCACTGTGTAGCAGATCTACACTTACTAGATACAATAACACAATCTACCTCCCACGTTGACGCATTCATGTCCCTAACTGAAGTCTCAAACAAGTATCTCTTACCACACTACAGTGATATTTCATTTCCCACGGTTTCCACAGGCATCCTTTCTGCTCCGAGATGGTTCAATTAGTGTCAATTCAACACTATTTAATGCCTTGACAAGGAAAATAATGGAGAATGTCAAACTCAATTTCATTAGGATCCTGAAAGGAGCATTGCTGTCTCATTGGTGAGTTTTAAGGTGGTTCTATCCTGTCAAAAGCTCTGTGTCAGGCAAAGCTTTATGCACTGGACTTGTTATATCTTTCTTTTGGTTCTGTTTTGGATTTGACTTTATTTACTGGCTCAGCTTTTGGTTTTAGTTTTCATCAGTAGAAATATTTTAGGTAACATTGATGCAGTCAAACTTCAGTAATATGGACCCTATCATAGGGGCAGCCTGGTGACTCAGTGGTTACCGCTGCTGCCTTACAATGCCAGGGACCCGGGTTCCTGTCAGTGCCCAGCCTCGGGTGACTGTCTGTGCCGAGTTTGTACATTCTCCCATATCTGCGTGGGTTTCGCCAGATACTCTGGTTTTCTCCCACAGTCCAAATACATGCAGGTCAGGTGGATTGGCCATGCTGAATTTCCCAAAGTGTCCAGGGATGTGTAGGTTACGTAGCTTAGCCATGGGAAATCCAGAGTTACAGGGATGGGGTAGCTCTTTGAAGAGTTGTTGTGGATTTGTTGGGCTGAATGGCCTGTTTGCACACTGTAGAGATTCTATGGAATCTTCTTTATCTTCTGTTTTTAAACTAGTAGGACATTGCGTTCAAACAATTCTAAAGATTGCTGGAGGTGGTGGGTCAGTACAGAGTGAGTGGGAGGAAGAGATAAAAAACAACAAATAGTTGAGAAGATTTATGGCCTCCATCTCTTCCTGTTTTTGTACCAAGAAAAATGCCCTTTGAAGCTGTAGATAAATACCACATCTTCAGGATGTTGTAATGTGCATCATGATGTTTGGGTGATATTTAGTCCAAAAATAGGGCTCTTTCTCACAAGCTGGAAAGCCAATGAGTGCCTTGCATTAGATTACATTACAGTGTGGAAACAGGCCCTTCAGCCCAACAAGTCCACACCGACCCGCCGAAGCGCAACCCACCCATACCCCTACATTTACCCCTTGCCTAACACTACGGGCAATTTAGCTTGGCCAATTCACCTTACCTGCACATCTTTGGACTGTGGGAGGAAACCGGAGCACCCGGAGGAAACTCACGCAGACACGGGGAGAACGTGCAAACTCCACACAGTCAGTCGCCTGAGGCGGGAATTGAACCCGGGTCTCCGGCGCTGTGAGGCAGCAGTGCTAGCCATTGTGTTGCCTCTTTTGAGAAAGGCATGCACTATGAAATACCATTCAGGCATTAAGTGGATAACAGAGGGTGTTCCGGGATTAAAAACCCCACAGGTGGAAATGTCACCTGCTAGGTGCTGCCAACCAATGAGAGGCTGAGGATGGAGTTCCAAATCAGCTCTGTTCTAAGTTTGTGTCTGTCCTTATAGGTAGACCATGTGGTAGAGAGCTCTGTCCATCCCTTAAAAAGCTATCATTGTTAGGGGAAGCCAGGCCGGGCAGGGCAGAGACTGAAAGCTTTGCGAATTCCCCTGAATTTGATCCTGAAAAGAACCAAAGTACAGTGGATGAAGATATGATTGATTAAGTAGTCTATGTGGAGACCACTTAGAGTTTTCACCTCAGCATTGTTGCACATTCCCTGAAAATTTATCACCACATTTTTAATGTAAGTAGTCATCCTTTAATGTTGCTGTTGCTTATTTCAATCGGAACCCTCAGTATCATGCTTATTTAAGTACTAATGTCAGACCTTCTAAGTCAGGTTATGTGGCTGATGGCCTAGTTGTACCATTTGTGAGGTGAATACTTTTGCAGTTTCTGGCATGGCACAACTCTGGTACAAGTGCCAAACCTCCTCTCACCAGGTGTTGACAGAACGGCTGTGCTCTGCTACCATTTCCTGTCATTCTCTTTTCAAGTTCCCAGAATTTGCAGTACTTTAATGTCTTGAGTGCTAATATCAGAAATCAACTCTATAATCAGACAGGGAAATGGTACAGACATCTTTCCAGACTTGATTTATAGACAATCAAATCTTGAAAAGAGCTCAGTTAATAAATACATATAAAGTGTGTATGCTTGTAAATAACTGGTAAAATATCTGTCTTGAAAATGCATTCAAGATATTGCGACATTATAGAAGACAAACATACACTTAAGTTACATATTGACTTTTGAATCCTAAAATAACATTGCAAAAGAATAGTATGTCTTCAGCAAATAAAATGATGATGTATTTGTGAGGTTGAGTCTTTTGAAACCGTGGTAATGTTTCTAACCAGAACGATGGCTTAGTTCAACAACACAGTTTCACAAAAGCCAATATTTCTGAGTGTGTTGCATACCTGGCTGTCTGGTCAAAGTTTGACACAGCCCTTCCCTGAAACAGTAAAGTCTTACAACAAATACAGACTTTTGGCAGCACACCATAGTGTAACTGTAGGAGGGAGGACTTGGGTAGAGCCAGAATTAAAAATAAAACTTAAAAAGAAACTGGGAGCTTTTTCATTTTAAACTAAATATTTAGCTTTTGACAACATGTCATAGAATAAGTCCTTACCTTAATTACCTCGTCAGTGCTATCACGTGAAGTAAGAAACTTATTATTGCTGTCAAAGAATAGTCCTGTGAGGAAAGAGTTAATTGTACATGCTATTTAAATTTTGAACTATTTTGCAAACCCAAATAATCATTATTTATTTTTCTGACTCTTCAGCTTTGTTCCATGCTGATTTTCATAATGATTCCCCAGTGTGGCCAAACTAACAAGATTTCTTGTCAGAAACACTTCTGGGGTTGATTCTAATCAACACCCAGTAACTATGCCAGAGTATTTGTGTTAGAACAAGAATTTTCCAGTATAGCTGCAACCCTGGTGAATTAAGATGCGTAAAGAATTGACTTACATATTGGACTAGCCATAATTTATGTTGTGTCAAGTGGAACTTAATCTGCTTTATGCCATGTTTAGAATGGAACTCGAGAATATACCTGACAGAATTATAGAAAAATCCTTTCTAATAATCTAAAATCATCCACTTATGCTCAGTTTAGAAGTTTCTTTATTATTGAGAAGCAACTTGATCTTTTGTAAAGCATTTGTTTCCTGTTAAATTAACAACCTCCATCATATGTTTGAACTAAGGAATTATATTATTGTGATATTGTTTGATGTGGTAGGATTGTTGATGGTGAAGATTGCTTTAAAATTGGAGATTAAGTAGCAAGATGATTATTTGGAAGGCAATTTGTTGCATTAGAAGATTTTACAGTCATTGAGGTTCCAAAGAAATACTTGAGGCTAAGTTTTACTTTTTGTTTGGTCAAGTCCAAGATGTGTCCAGTTTAATGGAGGGATTTCTACTCTAAGCCATCTTAAGACTTCTCGCCAAATCTATTTATTAACTCCTGAAAATAAAAAGAGAATGTGCTGGAGAAACTCTGTAGCATTGGGAGCGTCTGTAGAGAGAAAAACAGAGTCACTCTCTTTGAGTTTGGTAAGACCATTCTTTAGTTCAGAAGAAGAGTCATATCAGACTTTAAATGTTAACTCTATTTCTCTCTCCACAGATGCTGCCAGACCTGCTGAGGTTTTCCTGAACGTTCAGCTTTTACTTCAGATTTCCAGCACCCTCAATGTTTTGCTCACATTAACTCCTTACACAGCTTCGTGGCATCTCTTACATTCAATCCATGCCTGATCTTACCATGCGCCGTTCTGAGAACAGCTCACCTCTCAATGGGTATCTGCTGAAAGACTGGCATCCCCTGGATCCATGCCATGATGAAAAGGCTGGCGTTTCACAGATGGACACAATCTGAAGATGTCTGAGAACTAGAAGATGGCACCGCGATTCTTCAGCACGGACCTGGAGGTTCTAGAATCCCCTTTCTGGAAAGTCAGCAGAAGTGGCCAGTACAACAGGCCTTAGCAGCCTGGTGTAGAGTTGCTACTCAGGTCTGTGCATTCTCCTCAGTGTGGAGGAACAGTGACACGAGAAGGTCAATGATCTCCTTCAGAGAAGGTCTCTCACAATTTGGGAGATTTATCCCACCCATTGCAAGTGTAGTTCTGGCCATTTTCTTCCCCGTTGTGCCCATTCAATTTCCAGCACAGTGGAAAGTGATGGTGAGCGCTCCTCAGCCTGTGACTCACAGCCTTCACTTCAATAGTCAGTGAACACCCCCCCCCCCCAAACATCCAAAT
This sequence comes from Chiloscyllium plagiosum, assembly GCF_037043375.1. Classification (NCBI taxonomy): domain Eukaryota; kingdom Metazoa; phylum Chordata; class Chondrichthyes; order Orectolobiformes; family Hemiscylliidae; genus Chiloscyllium; species Chiloscyllium plagiosum. The sequence goes on from NW_028270144.1 coordinate 86,476,851, forward strand.
CCTGGATTCCACCCTTGGTGTTAATCTGGTTTAATTATTAAACTTTATTTTTCAGTCTTGGTATAACATAATCTGACAGACAGTGTGTGTAATCTAATTACTTGAATAGACCATTACATTTAGCTGTCTACTCAATAAATTTTGGGGGAAAATTTAACCTTCCACATCAAACCCATTGGCTTTACACCTTCCAAGGTGCCTACCCAACCAGTTACCTGACCCTGGCCTCCATATTCCTGTAGCATGTGAGGTGACCATGCCATCTGTGATCATACATTGCACCCCTTGGAGTCATGCTGCTCCTGGCTATGGTCAAACAATCTCTCCCCCATTACCCATTTCCCAGTATGCTTTATCATGTTCCTCCTTTTGCACTCCCCTGCTCCACAACTGTCATTCGCCCTGATCCTCAACCTGTAGACCCCAGAGGCGAAAAACAATTTGCCAAATCTCCTTCCTGTGGCAGAGACCTCCTGCCCATTTCTGTGGATGGATACTATGGATTAACTGTGACCCACCTCCCCCCAGTGAGTGATTTTAAAAGGACAGCCTCAAGCAAAAATTGCCCAGACCTGTGAATGGTATCTGCACATCTCTCTCCCCACATTAACCTTACCATGCAGACTGGCCTCCATGGAGCCACAGGATGGACTGTGATTCACTCCCCAGCCCAAAGAGGCATGGAACCTCCCTTCACTGAGATTGCCCTAACTATATCTCTTGACTGTGACAACCCACCTGGACTGGTATGGGAAGCTACCCTTGACTCAATTTTGTCAAAGTCCCCCTGACTGGTGGGTTCCTCCATGGAATTTAGACAGGACGACTCCTGTAAGACTTTGAGACATGGCTGTCTTCTTGCTACATATGCAGTGTGTTTGCCATGTAGGCTGCTGGCACGTGGTGATGGTGTGTAGTTGGTGTGGTAATTGATGTTCACCAACTTGACTGAAGACAGCTGACCAGCAAGGCAAACTGCCTGATGATGTGACTGCTCTGATTGGCATTGCAAAGCACAACAGAGGGCATGTATGGTACCTGCTGAGTAAGTGAGTGTTAAGAGCAAGTGTGGAGCCCTGAAATGTAGCCTGGTCCAATCCTTCAATCAATGCTGGTTGCCGTTACAGACTGCAATGCGAGTCTATGCTTTGTGAGTGCCCAAAAAAAAATGTGCAGGTCAGGTGAATTGGCCATGCTAAAATTGCCCGTAGTGTTAGGTAAGGGGTAAACGTAGGGGTATGGGTGGGTTGCGCTTCGGCGGGTCGGTGTGGACTTGTTGGGCCAAAGGGCCTGTTTCCACACTGTAATGTAATCTAATCTAAAAAAAAAATCTAATCTTCAACTAAATTAGAATGGTACCATGATGGATGTGGGGGCCTGGCAAGTGCTGGATGCCAATGTCTGTTGGTGAAGAGGCATGTGCGGCTGCTGCCTGTTGATCATACAGTGCTGCTGTTTGGTTGTCCACAACGTGGAAGTCCTTTGGAACAAGTGGCAAGCTGAATGTGGCACTGATTTCTCAATGTCAAATTTGTTTGCTGCATTTGATAAGATAGAAAGCTGAATATTAATGAGGCGAGTTTGTCCATTAACAAACAATAACCACCCTTCATCAGCAACTCAGTGCTATCTCAGAAATTGCACCATGCCATTTGTCAAAAGAATAAAAAATGGAATGCGCTGCTTTTGACGTCAAGCTGGGCCTCACCAGACTCCTTGATTGATTCTATTACAAATCGAGCCAATGCTTGATTGCTCAGAACCCCTAAAGATTCACCAATGCGCTGTAATTCTTATTTCAGTGTGTGGGCATCCAAGGTCCAAGTGAATCCTGAACCCAGGAGTCAATGTGTGGCACATTAATTACACCTTTCGGTTTACACACAACCTCTGAGGAATTTACACTGGGCAGCTCAGATGGAACACTGGATTCTGCCCTTGGTGTTAATTAAACTTTACTTTTCAGCCTTGATATAACATAACTTGGCAGACAGTGTGTGTAATTGAATTAACTGAATAGACCATTACATTTTACTATCTACTCAATAAATTTTGGTGAAAAATTCCGTTTGTAGATTGAGTATACTGAATGTAAATAAAAAGACCATTGATTCCCAAATTAGACGCTTACATTAGAGAACTCAATCAAGCTGAAAATCTCAATTCATTTGCTTTAGTCTATCCCATTAGTACTTTCAATATTTTGACCATTTTCCCACAGTTATGATATGGAAGTTAGCAACATTAAAATGTACTTATTCAGTTTCAAATGAAACATCCAAACTAAAGCCCATGGGGACAATGACAAGTAATTTAGAAACTGTTTTGAAAAGACATTGCATGTCTCATGACCCCAAGATCACGTGCACAGGTGTTAACAGTTAATTAAGTACATTTGAAGTACAGTTGCTGTTGTAATGTAGGGACATCAATACTTGTTGCTGTTAATTTGAAGTCAGTCGGGGTGTATGCGAAGTTTGAATGGTGGATTCTACTCTTGGAGTTTGAGATGGAAGAATAGTCAGCGTTGGCCAAAAGCTGACTCTTCAGTTAAGTTTTTAAAACAGAAGGAGCACAAACTCTGAAAAGGCAAGCCCACTGACAAAATTAAAAATAATGGGGACTCCAAGGTGAGGAATCTCAACTGGCAATTATCACGTTTATTTAAAGTAAACATGCCAAAGTGGATTAAAGCAAGTTATTTTATCATTAGGCTAAGCCAAGTTGTACTGACTCTTCTAAACAACTCTAATCATATTTACCTCATACACATTACATGCTTGTGGAATAAAGCAGTTTACAATTTAAACCAAGCATCAGTTCATCAAGCATTAAAACTTTTCAGTGAAAATGAAGAATTATACCTTCACAAAGAATGAAAATTCAGAGCAGGTCACAAGGAGCTTTAATTGTTTTAACTATCATTCAAGCTCATGTGGATTCAAGGCAAAATGTTGAAATTCTGAAACAGAACAAAAAATGTTGGAAACACTCAGAATTCCATCAGAATCTGCAGAAAGAAGAGATAATTATCTTTACAAGTATAGCCTATCCATCAGGACTGCAAGATATTACAAATGATCTATTATGGAGAATTAAACAAGATAAGCAGGAAGTGTCATTGAGATAGAATGAAAGCTTAAATGGAATATATTTTTTAAAAAAACTCTTATTTGCCAATAATGTAATTTAATTTTGAAGAATTAAATAGATCCACATTACCACTTTAGTATCCGCTGTGCTAATAACTTTTCTCATAGAATCCCTGCAGTGTGGAAATAGGCCATTTGGTCAACAAATCCATACCAACTCTCCGGAGACTAACCCACCCAGACTCATTCTTCATGACGAACGCACCTAACTTAAACATCCCTGAACACTATGGACAATTTCGCATTGCCAATTCACCGAACATACACATCTTTGGACTGTGGGAGGAAACCCACACAGACAGTTGCCTGAGGCTGGAATCAAACCTGGGCCCCTGGCACTGTGAGGCATCAGTGCTAACCACTGCCCTCTTTCTGTTCCTTGTTTCTTTGGAATGGAGTAATTAAGCACAAAAAATGGGCAAAACAATGTATCTGTGCTTAATTTTCACACAAACTATATTTAATTAATTTCGTGTTAGTTTCATATTGTGCAGAATAATTTTTCAATCTTTTCAGTTTATTTTAGGATGAAGCAGATTCTGAAGAACTACATATGATTTTCTTTGTAACCAACATAGCATTACATTTTTTGATTGGTCACAACCATGTTATTTTAATAATAGATTCCTTCCTTTGTATATATCAAATGAATTTATGTTTTAAAAAGAAACAATTTAACCACACTTTTGTGAATTAGCAGAGTGGATTTATTAATTAGTAAATATGAGAAGAGTAGAAATACAACACACATTCTCACAGATTAGAAAGAAGAGATGAGTCCAAAATGATAAAAGTTAAAGTAACAGATCAAGAATCACTCTCTGAATTGTTTCCAATGAATGTATAACTGAACGGTACAATGATGATTTTTGGAAGGTTGATACAGATAATTGACAGTTGGTTTCACAATCCTTAGTTTCAGAGGTTGATTGAAATTCTATGGTTCTGATACCCTTTGACTGTGATTGAATTCCAGGGTGAGAGAGAGTCCTTCTGTTTTGTCTGGTTTCTAACAAGATGAAGTCTAACAGTCAGAGTGGAAGAATCCCTTTACCTGCAATTCAGGGGTGACTAGGGATAGTTCTTCAACTGTGACCTTCAAAGCATGCTAACAGTCGAACCCACACTGTAACACATGAGACTTTCAGTCCAAATAGCATACTCCAGTAGAATTTAATCTTTTAAATTCATGTCCTTGTTTATTTTTCAAGTAGAATAGGCAACATATGTCTGCAAGTTGGGACATGATGTGCCGGGACTGACTTGCCATTGAGCAAGGGGTAATTGGCCACTCATTGCCTTTGTAGCTCCAAGACATCATTATTTTGATTTCCCTTTTCTCTCTTCCCCTCCTCCTTTTATGGGCTGTTATTTTAAGTTGCCTTCACGTCTGTAGATGTAACGTTCTGTGGGTCTCTCTCTCTCTCCCTTTCTCCCTCCCATCCACTTTCTCTCTCTCCAGGCAGCAGCTTAATTTACATCTGCAGCCAATTTTGGCTTTATCAGCCTGACTTCAAAAAATACATTTTAGAATTCTAAGTTAAAAATGTAAAACATTACACAAATCAGTCAACAAATCAGATTCAGATGAGGTTTCTTAAAATGGTACAATTTAGATAAGGGCTGATGAGGCCAATCCTTGAGAGGCAGGTTCTGCCATAAGTGCCACATACCAAGCTATCAGTGTCTTTGTGGACTGCTGTTCTCAGCACTGGCATCACCCACCAGTCATTCTTGGTGCTGTGTACCAGTTCTCAAGAGGTGCTGCTATATTCCTCTGTATTTCAGTTATTGGCTCCTGGGGCAATAATTGATGTCTAGGGCCTACAGGTCACAGTTGGAAACATCCTTGAACTGAAACTTTTGCTATCCAAGCTGGTTGCCTGTCTCTAGCTAAGTCACCATTCAGGCAGTTATTAATTATTCAACCATCTTCCAGTTTGCAGATGTGCCCATGCCTACACAACTACTTCCGCTTCATATGTATTAACAAACATAGGAGCTCTAACTTTTTAGTAAGGGCTGTAACATTAGTCACTTTGTCCAGGAAGGATAGAAATATAATATATTGCAGTAAAGATGAAAATTGTTGAGTTTCTTTTCTTGAGAGCTGTAAGTCTCTCCTGTAGAGACATAGAATTTGTACGATACGTTCAGGCAGTATAACATCAGAAATCTGGAGTTTTGCCCATGGCATGTGAACCAATAGTTTAATAGGCTTTGCCACTTTGGATTCAATCCCCAACTCTACCATGCCAGACAGGCTTTCTCGGATGTCTACAGTTTCCTCAGTGATGATGGTTTTCTGAAGTACCAGTCACAGCGATGTTCCATTCATTTCTACATCTGTTTATTGCAGTTGATAATAACTTCCTTAGCATGGTTTTTGATGGAGGCTTTTCTTTAGCTCATGATCCTGTTGTTGTTTTAATCCCTTCACATATACTCCTAGTATGCCCTTGGTCAAAGCATATCTGAATACTTAGGTAAAGCTGTAGCCAATAGTTATTGTTGCACTACCAGCATTATTTTGGATTTTACCTCAACTGGCTCATAGAGCATTCAGACTCTTCTCATCCAGATCTTTTGTGTCATTAATGAGGGCAGATTATGGGGCTTCAATGGAAGGTTCAATCACAGTGATGTTATTCTTGAACCAAAACAGCCTTATTTTGCTCTTGCTTCCTGAATGTTGAGAATGTGGTAATTGTAAATAGTGTCTCGATTCCATTTTGTTTCTGCACTCAGTCATACACTCATAGACATGTACAGCACAGAAACAGACCCTTTAGTCCAACTTGTCCATGCCGACCAGATATCCTAAGCTAATATAGTCCCATTTGCCAGCACTTGGCTCATATCCCTCTAAACTGCAAATGATCTCCCAACCCCTATATTTGATGCACTGACCAAGAAAGTAAAGCATACCAAACGCCTTCTTCACTATCCTATCTACCAGTGACTCCACTTTCAAGGAACTATGAACCTGCACTTCAAGGTCTCTTTGTTCAGCAACACTCCCCAGAACCTTCCCATGAAGTGTACAGGTACTGCTAAGATTTGCCTTTCCAAAATGCAGCACCTCACACTTATCTAAATTAACCTCCATTTGCCACTCCTTGACCCATTGGCCCATTTGATTGAGATCCTGTTGTACCCTGAGGTAACCTTCTTCCCTGTCCACTTCACCTCCAATTTTGGTGTCATCTGCAAACTTACTAACTATACCTCCTATGTTCACATCCAAATCATTTATATAAATGACAGAAAGCAGCGAACCCAGCACCGATCCTTGTGGCACTCCACTGGTCACAGGCCTCCACCACCCTCTGTCTTCTACCTTTGAGCCAGTTCTGTATCCAGATGGCTAGTTCTCCCTGTGTTCCATGAGATCTAACCTTGCTAATCAGTCTCCCATGAGGAACCTTGTTGAATGTCTTTTTGAGATCCATGTAGATCACATCTACCGCTCTGCCTTCATCAATCCTCTTTGTTACTTCTTAAAAAAACTCAATCAAGTTTGTGAGACATGATTTCCCATGCACAAAGCCATGCTGACTATCCCTAATCAGTCCTTGTTTTTCCATATATATGTAAATCCTGTCCCGCATGATTCCCTCCAACCACTTGTCCACCACCAATGTCATGCTCACTGGTCTATAGTTCCCTGACTTGTCCTTACCACCCTTCTTAAACAGTGGCACCACGTTAGCCAACTTCCAGTCTTCTGGCACCTCACCTGTGACTATCGATGATACAAATATATCAGTTAGGGGCTCAGCGATCACTTCCCTAGCTTCTCACAGAGTTATAGCGTACACCTGATCAGGTCCTGGAGATTTATCCACTTTTATGTGTTTCAAGACATCCAGCACCTCCTTCTGTGCAATATGGACATTTTTCAAGATGTCACCCATCTATTTCCCTACATTTTATATCTTCCATGTCCTCTCCACAGTAAATACTGATGAAAAATACTTGTTTAGTATTGCCCCTATCTCCTGCAACTTCACACATTGGCTGCCTTGCTGATTTTGGGGGACCTATTCTCTCCCTAGTTATCATTTTGTCCTTAATGTATTTGCAAAAACCCTTTGGATTCTCCTTAACTCTATTTGCCAAAGCTATCTCATGTCCCCTTTTTGCCCTCCTGATTTCCCACTTAAGTATACTCCTACTAATTTTATACTCATCTAAAGATTCACTCGATCCATCCTGTCTCTACCTGACATATGCTTCATTCTTTTTCTTAACCAAACCCTCAAGTGGGAATGCTGGCAAATGACTGTGTTAAGGACTTACTAATTTTTATCAGAATGACATTTCTATTCAGAACAAAAATTCTTCAAGGATTGCATCCTCCCCATCACGGAAGGGATGATTTATACCATAGCCCTCACTGTGAAAGCTGTGTGTGTTGAGAATAGTGTTCAGAGACTCATTACCAGACCCAGCTGGTGCCAGTTACCTGATCTTGGATTTCTCCAAGCCATCTTATAACAAGGTTTGTTCCAAATGAAAGTGTTAGTTACACAAAGTTCATTGTAGCTGAAAAGCTCAAATTGTCTCTGCCCATTCTAATATATCTTTCCTCGGCCATAATGTCTGAGATAAGACCATAATGCACTATGCGCAACAATCACACTTTGTTATCCCCAGCAATGAAATCCCCCAATAGATAAATGTGTTCTGATTTGGATTTCTGCTGTTAACATTGTCATGTTCCTTGTAGATTTGGACTTTCATTTCTTCAGTGGAGCACAAAATTGGTGTTTAGATATTTATGACATTATCAAGATCTGATTGAGTTAAGAGGCAGATACTGTCTCACAGAACCAGGGACCCAGATTCAATTCCACCCTCGGGCAACTGTGAAGAGTTTGCATGTTCTCCCCGTGTCTGCGTGGGTTTCCTCTGGGTGCTCCAGTCACCTCCCACAGTCCAAAGATGTGCAGGTTAGGTGGATTGGCCATGCTAAATTGCCCATAGTGTGCAGGGATGTGTAGGTTAGGTGCATTAGTCATTAGAAATGCAGGAATAGGATGGGGCGTGGCAGGTGGGTCTAGATGAGATGCTCTTCAGGTGGTCAGCACGGACTTAATGCCTCCACATTGTAGGGCTTCTATGAGACAACATACTCTGAAGTATTTGTGGAGGTTCTATGTTTTAGAATAGTGAGTTCCTTACAGTGAAGTCTACTATTTGCTTGATGATTTCCTCTGAATTCTTGCCTTGCCAGATGAACATATAATTTTACTCTCAGCAATCAATTCTCGGTGAGCAAGGTCTCTTGTAAGGGAGCTATTTCAACTCTCCAACTCTCCACCAGCACCTACACTTGCGGACACCACATCTCAAGGACAGGCCTCAATGCTTTCCTGCTCATAACTCCAAATTAAGAAGAAAGCACACCCTTGGGTTTGTTTTGTTAATAATCAACAGTGAATCTGGAATTTTCTGTCCAGGATGCAAATCATAATGTGGGCATTGGTTTGGCTCCAGGATTTGCCAGTAAAATGATAAACTTAGATGTTAGTTGGCATTTGAGCACTATTCCAGATTTTTTGTCAATGTTTACGCCGTTTGCTTTCAGCTCCCCAGAGGTACCCGCAGACAATAGTGCTGTTTATCCATGACCAAGAGTTTGATTCAGAACTGCCAGGGTCTGTTCATGTGACCTTGTGTCTGTACACTGCACATCTGGGGAGCAATCCTCTTCCAGTTTTCTCTGAATCTATAAGCTGGAGCCACAAAGGACTGCCCAGTTACAATGTGTCACCATGAGGATTTGCTGATGATGAAGCTGTGTACTGACAGGGAGACTGTTACACATCTTGCTCTATTTTTCATGCTGTTGCTGGTCAGTGTTATGCACTGAAAATGAGAAACAAACCAGCAAACAAAAACGGAAAGTGTGCGACTTCTCTTTATTGACACTTCAGACACGTCAAAACTGCCTGTTGGTCACACTAACTGGGCTAAGCATATAATTATAGTGGCTACAGAAGCAGGGGAGAGGCTAGGAATTCTTCAGTTAGTAAACCACCTCATGATGCAGTGTAGTATTTCACCAAGGCTTCTCCTACAGAACCTTCCAAACATTCAACTCAGAAGAACATGGGCGATAGAAACGTGGGCGTACAATCACCTTTAACTTTTCCTCCACTCAACACACCATCTTGACTTAGAAATAAATTGCTCTTCCTTTATTATCACTGAGTCAAAATCCTGGAAATCCCTCCCTAACAGCATTGTGGCATCCTTATCAGATAGACTACAGTGATTCATGAAGACAGCTCAACATTAACTTCTCAAAAGACAAGAAATGCTAACAATGTTCACAATTCATGAAAGAATGAAAAATATCTTTTGGATATGAAAATTACATAATGATGGTGTAGAAAAAAAGACATTAACACTGAAACATTTAATAATTAAAAAAAAGGTTCTCACCAACTTTTGGGAAGGCTGTGTAACTCAATCAAGTATACATATCAGGACTGCATTTGTGTATTTTGTTTGACATGTTCTTTCTAGGCTAAAGATGAAACAAAATGAAAAATGTAAAAACCCACCATTAGGAACCAGCCATAGTGTTTTATTATATTGCTCAGAGTTTGTTTTTGCAGGTGTGTTGAATCCAATAGACAGAGGGATTGTTCAGTCTTTAAACCTAATTGCTGTTATCACAGCCACAGCTCTCAGAATTTGAATAGACTGGAAGTTAGCTAGTCATCAATTTGTAAGATCTTTCACTTATATTTTAGAATTATTTTGCTTAAATAATCCAGCCCTGGCGAAACATTCATTTCTTCTCACTTCCTTTTGTGATGTGTTTGTTACAAAAAGCCAAGGTTCTTAGCCTGTACTGTTTGTGCTGGCAACACTTCAAAAGATCGCAAGTGCTGTATAGCAATGCCAACTGCTGTTTGTGGTAGCAAATAAGAACTCCTCTCATCAGTTCATTTATATTAATTTAAATTTTGAAATAAATCAATTTCAACACTTCTCAAAGTTCAGCAGTATGATTTTATGGAAGCTTGTTGCTACAGATTGTTGAATTATGTAGAAGTGCTCCCTCTAGTGAAATATGATTCTTTATTGTCTGGCAAGTTGTGTCTGATTTTAAAATGCCTGAAGGGAAGTTATATCTCTTTCTAAATGTGTGAATACTTTTGGTTAATTCTCATTTGTCTTGGAGCATTATTCATTTTATAACAGCTGAAACTTCTGAACATTGTTAATTATGCTTTCAACAGGAATAAGCTTCCAATGAATTTCTCAATCCAGATTTGACCTAAATTGTGTAAACTTGAAATCTATATGTCTCAATCAAGTTGCCTCTTACTCTTTAAAACTCCTGTGAATAAAAACTGAGCTTGACCAACTTTTCTTCATAAGTTAACCTACCCCTTCCAGGTATTAGTCTTGTGAACATTACCTAACCAGCTTTCAACTAATTTATACCCCTCCTTAAATAAAGAGAGCAATATAATACTTCAGATGGAAAATATAGAATGTCAGTAGTAGTATTCAAAGTGCATACTGACAAAACTGGAGCATCTTGTGGAAGTATCTAGTGGGTTAACCTAAAGATGCAGGAAGTTATTATGGAGCAATCATGCAGTGGAGATGGATTGATAAAAGTGCTTTTGAGAGGAGAACAGAGAGGTATTATTTGTGAGGGCATACTCTTTGACTTACAATTCTATCACAATACAAAATCCAAGAGCAATTATGCTGGCATTTTGGTGTATTTTAAAGAGCAGTAATGACAGAGATTTTTGAAGGTCACTTTTTCAGCATGTTTGAAGAATCTTGAGTTTCATGACTAGAGTTGTGTCTTCAACTTACTCGTTTGAGTACATAACAAAATTCATCTAATTTGAATCACAGCAAGAAGTAGACATATGATGACTTGATTTAGGATGGCCCCAAATGGCTGTTGTAACAATGTGAAAAAAAAATTGATAATTGTCGAGCTGCAACCATATCAGAAAGAACAAATTGCTGAGTGAATTATATATGAACACATGAACATATAGTTAGGAGCAGAAATAGGCCATTCAGCCCCTTTGCTTGTTCTGCCATTGCCAATCTGACTGTAACCTCCAATCCACATTCCCACCTATCCCTAATAGCCTTTCACTCCCTTGCTTAATCAGAACCTATCTGGTTATGCAACACAAACAGTTATATTTACTTTAGTTGTAGATAAACTTCTGTTGATTCAAAATTTCCATCCCGTATTTTATCTTTTATTGGTATACTTAGATGTGCTTTGTATTTATAATGTTGTTTTCTGGTCATTCATAATGTAAAAGTTATCTTTTTTTCTATTTGTACATGGAATATTTATATCACTGGCAAGGCCAGGATTGACTGTCTATCCCTAATACCCATGGGAAGATAGTGCTGACCTACTTTCTTGAACTGCTGCAGCCCACGTGGTGCAAGCACACACACAATGCTGTTAGAAAAAGAGTTCCAGGATTTTTACTCAGAGACACTGAATTAATGGTGATACAATCCAATTAGTTTGGTATGTGTTGTCTAAGTATCACAACGAGGATGTGGATGTTTTTGACAAATGGGAACTGTAAACCAAATCAGTACAAACTAATTGACATTTATTAACTACTTACAGAGGCGTGGTATGACAGGACTCCATTAGTCATTCCCTCAAGTCCCAGTTCCACATGATCTGAATGCAGAGATAATTCGTTCTAGCTATTATCAAAACCCCGTGCTGTGTTTCATCCTATTCATAGCATAAACTATTATTTTTTATTCAATCCCTACTCTCCCAAACACTCCCCAGCAGTCACTGTCAAATGAATTGACTGATCTGCCTAACTGTGTCCTTGTTTCTCTCAGAGGAGAGGTAGAAACACATGCATCCGGTGGAGGAGGGTGTGAACAGTCTACTGGCGTGATCCGTATCTTCCCTTTCATTTGGACAGTCCATCCAAATCTGCAAAGGATGCTTGCTGGTAAACACTAAAGTGCACTGTTGTGTCTCAGGGTGCCATTGGCAGTGTTGAACAAGGATGAACCATAACTCAGCCAAGTGGGTTTTGGATTAAAATCCAGAATCTCCAGGCAGTGCTGACAGTACATGTACTTAATGGCAGTGATTGAAGGAAACAACCTGGTTTCTCTGATAGTGATAATTCTTTTGCCTGACTTTATGCAAGTCTGTCTCTGAGATAGCTGGTCAGAGAGTATGCTGGAGACTCAGAGCTGAGTGTGCAACCTTTAACCTCTTTCCCATAAGGAACTCCAAAAGCATCATTACATTGTGTGAAGTTGAGTATCGGTAACTAAGCAAAGCCAAGTCAATGTTGTTTTTTTCTTAAAAAGGCCAGATGAACCTCTATTAACTGCACCATTTAACTGTGGATATTGAAGTAAATTGGATAAATGTACAAATCATATAAGGTTGGGTAGTTTGGCCAATTCTAAATTTCCCATTGTTTGCAGGCTAGCTGGATTAGCCATGGGAAATGCAGGGTGAGAGTAGGAGGATGTGGGTCTGGGTGGCTTGGTGTGGACTCAATGGGCCAAATGGCCTGCTTCCACATTGTCAGCATTCTATGATTATGTACTGCCATGTTTGCTGTTGAAGTTGCTTTGTTATCTGAACTGCCTCCTGATATTAGCTGCTTTGTAATCATTTGTGGAATTCCGTTGTTGGCTACATTAAGTATGAAGATTGTAAGTCCTGTGGATTGGATTAAATTTGGCCTGTGAATTATATCAGGACATCCTTCATTCTCAAAACTTACTTTGGTAGTATATTATCCTCATTTTTCCATATTTGTGCTATTAACCTTATTTGCCTGGCTCTCCATTGTTTAATTATTAATTAACCAGATTAAACTGATAATTAGGAATTTGAATAAATGACAAGCTTAACTGATTATCTGTTAGCTGACTAAACATATGTCATTTAGTTTGGTTAAGAACATGTTATTAATTTCCAAAGCTTCCCAGCTGATGTATTGATTAAAGCAGTTAATAGTTTGCCACAAACTATCATTTATATTCAGGCGTCCATCATTTTTTAACACCAGTGCACAGCAGCAACCTTTACCTTTGCTCAAATGCGATACATTTACTTAAATTATTGAATAAATAACATAAAACAACCATGCCACTGAATGAGTGAATGGTTTACAACATAGTTATCACAAATGAATCATGCCATGGAAATTTCATGCAAATATGGGCCTTGAGAATAATTATAATCAGTTTCTTTGATCTAATTCTTCTTTTGATGGCAAATATTACGAATTAACCAGTTGACTAAAAATAATGTCCATTGAAATTTCAAAATTGAAGTAAAACTGAATGAAAGACTAATATTAGCAGAGAAATGGGGAGATACATGTGACAGGGAATTAAAATCAGAACAATACAGACCTGTCTTAAACTCAGCATTTCTCCCTTGAATTGGGGTCATAAGTTAGACAAACAGCTAGACCAACCACAAAAATGGTGGCTGAAGATTTCAAAATGATATTGAGGCAGTAGGATTATAATTTTGCTCTTTTCTTTTACATATACTATCTGGGTTTTCTGAGTCAGGGGAAATCCAACAGCCTTCTCAAGCTTCCTCCTAGATTTATGAAGTAATTGTCCTCAGTGGATATTGATGGCATAACATTCACCTCTTCTTGATGCTCTTCACTTGTGGTCTTTCACTGCGTTCTTAGCATCCTTCTTGGCAACTTGTTCTTTCTTTTCCGCCACCCTTGTGATTGTCAACTTCAGACACAGAATAAGCAGCAAAAGAATTTGCTTTCTAGATGTAGATGCTTCTCTGCAGAGGCTCTGACATCCAGAATACCTTCAGCCAAGGTCTCTGACCTCACCCCAAAAAAAACTATACAGATCTTGATTTCTCTCGAAGGTCTCTGAATATCACCCACGTTAAAGCAACTCTGAAGACCTCTCCTACCAGCAAGCCACAATCTCTCCTATTGGCCGCCAGGTCCCAATCCCTGCCTTACTGAAACAGGTCCATTCACCCTCATTGAACCAGCCTTCTTCCTATTTTAATGCTTCCCCACCGAGATTGCACAACCCCTGTGTGGAGGTTCAAATTTACCCATACTACCTGTAGACATTCCCAGTTTCCAGTGCAATCTTTCAACGAAAATTGGTTCGACTAAAGTGTATCTTCTGTATGGACTGTAATAATACATGTATTTGCAAAGCATTAGAATATGGAGCAAACATTTCAAATGTGCATATGATAAAGTAGAAAGATTCCTGTGTCTGTAGGCAAGTGACCAGGATTGTCTGAGTGTAAAGAATATTGAAGACATATTCAGATCAGAATACATATTATAAGATAATCTATTAATGTTCCTTTTACTTATTTTCAGTCAAAATAAAATTAGGAGTTTTACTTTACAGGGATTTGTCACCATCTATTCATTTTTCAGTAGTCACTCTACCAAAGTCTAGATGTCAGTTTATCTCCTTGAATGATTGGTTTATGATTTTAACAATTAAAATGTTTCACATTTATGTAGAAATTTACATTAAGATTAAGCTGTTAGATTGAGGTAAATTTTATATTTATTGATTTTTAAAAATGTAATTTAAATGGAGATTATGAAGTAAACTCACATTTATATTTCCTTTGGATCCATCTGAACTTTTCAAATCAGAGATATAAAAACATAAAAAAGTAGAATGTCATTCAAATATATATCAAAGTTTTGAAAACTGTATCTGCACACAATTCTTCTGAGGTAGGAGTTATCATTATAAGCCATGTATAAAATTAGACTTCCACAACACTCCAAACTCCCCACACAAAATTGGTTGCCCATTATTTTCATGTTATTCTAGTGCGTTTTGGAAGCACTAAATAAATACTTTACTGTAAAAGTCATGATCACTAAGGGAAGCTTGCTAGAAAGTTGAGAACATTCTGGCAATAAGTGTTAAATCTTTTAACAATGTCAGATGTCACTGTTATATATTGTATTATAAAGGGGATATGTTTTAACTGCAGTGGTACATCACTTAGCTCTATTCTGAAAAGGTAATTTGATTCTGACATTGTCCTGCATTGTTCAAGTGTTGAAATGCATTGGACTTTTTTTTTCCCCATCAGAGAAAGTGGCATAATGAATTCGGAACTATACAAAACCACAATATTGTTGTTTGTCATTTAAATGCCAAGAAATTCTTATCTTTGAGAAATGAAAGTCTTGCTTTTAATAGTAAAAAAAAGTAAAAGAACCTGCCTCACACTATTAATTGACAAGCAATCAGTTTTTTCTAATGGCAAGAATAAAATAAAATAAATCTGCAGTTTTAAAAAATAATTATAGATTCCATTGTTTACATTCCTAGGGTTTATTATTATGGTTGAGCATATAATGAATCTTTGATTAAGTTTCAATTGGTTCAGAACCACTTTTCTTCACAGAGGCCTCAGTCAAATTTGATTGACAATTTTAAGAGATTATTGAAACTTTATTTGTCCTTACAGTGGTGGTGAAATAGATGTTCATCTGTTTTTCCAACAGATTGTCCAACTATTGGGTTCACTTTTTTTTTGGAATGTATTTTCAATATGGAGTGAATTTGAATGTCAGCTCTATTACATTGTTCAAAGATTTTGTTTGCAACTCCAGTTCAAAGACAGTAGTGGATACTGGGTGTGTGAGTATGAAAGATACATGGGGGAATGCAGGATGAATGGGATGACTTGGAAAAATGAGGGAGGCATGAGAGTATAAGCGAGTATGGAGGGGATATGTGGGTGTGATTGAGCAGCACTGCTTAACAATCCCGAAGATGTTAGACAGTACACAACAACCAATTTAAGATTATAAATCAGCCTCAGCATATGGGTTATTTATGTTAGCTAGAATCTACATAGATTCAAATGCAAGACCTAATCCTCAGCATCAAAAGGAATTTGTTCATCATTGTCTTTTATATTGAACCAAGGATTTGGGGCAACTGTTTCCTGGTGCTTTCTTGAATAAAGACGGTTTATTTGGCAATCAACAGATGCTCTGTTACTCTTGAAATATGCTATCCTTGTATCTGTCCCGATGAGTACAAAATGAAGAATTCAAACACATATCTCTTTACTTAGCTGTAATCAACCTCTGCCATACCTCTGAATAATTGTTTCTTATTCATTATTTTCACCTAATTTTTTTTTGCCAGATCTCTCACTTCCCTGTTTCTCCAGAAAAAGAGATCCCTGACTCTTAAATGCTTTAATGTCCTTTGCTTGTAACTTAGTCCAGATGCTTACTGTTCCATTGTTCAAATGGTGCTTCTTTAATGGTTCATATTCTTATCATTAATGGATTAATCTCTATCTTCAGCATATTGGAGATGAGCAAAAATAATACTTTCCAATAACAACGGTTCTCAAACTTCCCTCATGATCCATAATTGCTGACTTCTGGTATGACTTTGATTCCTTCATCATCTTCTCACTGTGCTATTTTCCTGTTGCATGATGATGGCTATTGTACATATACTAATTATGCCAGTTTGTAGCTTCCTTTTTCGTCTTAGAAGGCGTGTTGCTTTCAAAATGACTCTCTGAGCAATTCTGTATTATAATTCTGAGTCATCTAGCTCTGTGACCCTTCCCTAGTCATTGTTGTTGTAATTTTTCTGCTTATTATTTATGATTTTGTTTTCATTGGCTGGCATTATAGTAACATAAACATAAAGCAATAAATATATATCTCAATTCCATGACCTAACTTTATGGATTTAATACCGAAAGAAATGAACAGGAACAGCTTTGCCAAGAATTTGTCAGTATATATGTTAATAGGAAAAGTCATATTAAGGAACGGACTGACTTAGTGTAATTGTGAATGCACCACATTATATATAAAAACATTGTATGAAGCTCATGTTACATTCAATTAGAAATAATTTTATTTTAATTTGTTTCTTTGGTGATGCTGCTGTTCTTTCTACTATTAATTTTTATTTTCAGCTTAATGTCCACTCTTTTCTTTTGCTTTATGAAAGACTTTAAATCATTGATCTGTGCTGAGGACTGTATAAACATAAATTGCAAAACCTTCACTGTTTCTCATCATTTATTCTGGACTGGCCCAATTTATTGCCTCAAGTCCATGTGGTGCACCCTTGAACATACCTGACATGTAACTGGGTTTAGTCATCATTGTCAAGAGCTGGCCGAACAAGCTCTTGCAGATCTTATTCGCCTCTACCACTATTATTCAACAAACTTGAAATGTGCTGAAGAGCAAAATTACTTGAGACTTTCTCACCATCATTAAATGTCTCCTTTATCTTCATCCCGAATTTTCTATCATCTTTATGCCCATCTCAAACAACAAATGCAGGAAGCTTGACCCTTGTATCAAAATCCAGATGCCCGAAAGCTAGAATTGTTCAAAAGCTGGATATTTTGCTCTTATCCCACAGTATATAAAGAAATAATTGCAAATTCTTTGAAATACTGCACTCCACAACCACCTGATGAAGGAGCAGCACTCTGAAAGCTAGTGCTTCCAATTAAACCTGTTGGACTATAAACTGGTGTTGTATGATTTGTAACTTTGAAATACTGTATATGGTTAGAAAGGTTCATACTTAGGGCACATCCTAGAAATCATTGCCACCACTGGCTGTTAGGTTGTTCTGATAACTGGAAATTAAACAATGGGTTTAAATATGAACAACACAGGTAAAAACAATAACTGCAGTTGCTGGAAACCAGATTCTGGATCAGTGGTGCTGGAAGAGCACAGCAGTTCAGGCAGCATCCGAGGAGCAGCAGAATCGACGTTTCGGGCAAAAGCCCTTCATCAAGAATAAAGGCAGAGAGCCTGAAGCGTGGAGAGATAAGCTAGAGGAGGGTGGGGGTGGGGAGAAAGTGGCATGGAGTACAGTAGGTGAGTGGGGGAGGGATGAAGGTGATAGGTCAGGGAGGAGGGTGGAGTGGATAGGTGGAAAAGAAGATAGGCAGGTAGGACAAGTCATGGGGACAGTGCTGAGCTGGAAGTTTGGAACTAGGGTGAGGTGGGGGAAGGGAAAATGAGGAAACTGTTGAAGTCCACATTGATGCCCTGGGGTTGAAGTGTTCCGAGGCGGAAGATGAGGCGTTCTTCCTCCAGGCATCTGGTGGTGAGGGAGCGGCGGTGAAGGAGGCTCAGGACCTCTATGTCCTCGGCAGAGTGGGAGGGGGAGTTGAAATGTTGGGCCACAGGGCGGTGCAGGTGTCCCGGAGATGTTCCCTAAAGCACTCTGCTAGGAGGCATCCAATTTCCCCAATGTAGAGGAGACCGCATCGGGAGCAACGAATGCAATAAATTATATTCGTGGATGTGCAGGTAAAACTTTGGATATGGAAGGTTCCTTTAGGGCCTTGGATAGAGGTGAGGGAGGAGGTGTGGGCACAGGTTTTACAGTTCCTGCGGGGGCAGGGGAAAGTGCCAGGATGTGAGGGTGGGTCGTAGGGGGGCATGGACCTGACCAGGTAGTCACGGAGGGAACGGTCTTTGCGGAAGGCGGAAAGGGGTGGGGAGGGAAATATATCCCTGGTGGTGGGGTCTTTTTGCAGGTGGCGGAAATGTCGGCGGATGATTTGGTTTATGCGAAGATTGGTAGGGTGGAAGGTGAGCACCAGGGGCGTTCTGTCCTTGTTACGGTTGGAGAGGTGGTGTCTGAGGGTGGAGGTGCGGGATGTGGACGAGATGCGTTGGAAGGCATCTTTAACCACGTGGGAAGGGAAATTGCGGTCTCTAAAGAAGGAGGCATCTGGTCTATTCTGTGTTGGAATTTGTCCTCCTGGGAGCAGATACGCCGGAGGCAGAGGAATTGGGAATACGGGGTGGCATTTTTGCAAGAGGTAGGGTGGGAAGAGGTTGGAGTGGGGGAGGGGGGCTAGACAGGTTGAGGCAGTTAATGTCCCGGCGGCAGTTGGAAATGAAGAGGTCGAGGGCGGGTAATAGGCCAGCGCGGGGTGTCCAGGTGGATGCAGTGTGTTGGAGGTGGGCGAAGGGGTCCTCAGAAGGTGGGAGGGAGTCCTGATTGTGAAAGTAAGCTCGGAGGCGGAGGCGGTGGAAGAAGTGTTCGACATCACGGCGTGTATTAAATTCATTGATGCGTGGACAGAAGGGGATGAAGGTGAGTCCTTTGTTGAGGACTGATTGTTTGTCCTCAGTGAGGGGAAGGTCTGGAGGGATGGTGAAAACTCGGCAGGGCTGGAAGCTGGGATCTGGTGTGGGTGTAGAGCTAGGAGTGGGGGCGGAGCCAGCAACTGGAGTGGGTGTGATGGTGGGGGAAATGGGGATGGAGTCATGAGCAGGGGTGGTGTTCTCCTCATGGTTCTGGGGGCTGGGAATGGTGACAGTGGGATATGTGGGGGGTGTGTCAGCAGAATGTAGGTGAGTGGCGTTGGTGGGGGCGGAAGTGGTGGCAGACACGGCAGTAGGGCTGGCGGAAGTCACTGAGATGTGACATCAGCGATGATGTGAGGGGTGGAAGTGATGTCATGTGTGATGTATGAGGAATTGTGAGGGGTGGAAGTGGTTGTGGGAGTGGCCATGACGGGGCGGAAGTTACATCATCAATCAACGTGGGGGTGGCAGCTGCACCAACCGCATGGCTAATGGAGTCCAAGTAGTTCCAGAGGCCGGGGGAGCTGAGGGCCACACTCTCTCAGAATTGCAAAGGACCCACTCTGTACTACATCCTCAGGAGAATTCATACTCTCAACAAACAGAATTTCAACTCCATCTCAAACATCAAAAACTGTAAATACAACAAACCTTTATCTACCCACCTCCATAACCAGCGCTCCTCAAACATTCCAGAAGATTCCCCCGGCCTCTGGAACTACTTGGACTCCATTAGCCATGCGGCTGGTGCAGCTGCCACCCCCACGCTGATTGATGATGTCACTTTCCTCAGAACAGCTGTGAATCCTCTATCTTTGCTGGAATTATAACGAAGTAATTTTCTCCTAATTCAAGTCATCAGTCCTTTGTAGAAATGTCAATATCATGTCCTCTTACTCTTTTTCTCCCTTCATTAAAGCATTCTGAAAATCTAATAGGAATTATAAACAAAAGCAATCTATTTGTAACATGGATGTTGAAGAAGTCTGTACTTGGTTGCATTTGTTGACTGAACAATAGGCTGTAGGCCTATTTTTGGGGATGAACTTTGCTTCATGAGGTATTGCATTTAGGCTCAACAAACAAGGATATGGCTTATACAATTAATGGTAGGCCCCTGGGTAGTGTTGCAGAACAGAAGGACCTAGGTGTGGAGGTACATAATTCTTTGAAGTTTGTGACACGTATAGAAAAGGTGGTCAAAAAACCGTTAGGCACGCTTGTTTTTATCACTTAGTCCTTTCAGTATAGGATTTGGGAAATAATGTTGAAGTTGTACAGGACATTGATGAGGGCTGTTCTGGAATACTGTGTTCAGTTGTGGTCACCCAGTTATAGGAAGGATATTATCAAGCTGGAGAGGGTTCAGAAGAGATTTACCAGGATGTTGCCGGATTTGGAAGCTTTGAGTTATAAAGAAAGGCTACAAAGGCTGGAACTATTTTCACTGGAGGGTAGGAGGTTGAGAAGAGACTTGGTAGAAGCTTATAAAATAATGACAGGTATTGATAGAGTTAATGGTAGTTGACTTTCCCTCGGTTGGGAGATTTCAAGACTAAGGGGCACATTTTTAAGGTGAGAGGAAAGAGATTTAAAAAAGACGTGAGAGGCAATTTTTTTACACAGACAGTGGTTTGCGTATATAATTACATTCCTGAGGAATTGTTGAATGTGGGTACAATTATAACATTTAAATGATATTTGAATAGACAGATGATTAGGAAACAAAATGGAAGGATATGGATCAGAAGCAGGTAGTTTTGGTTGGGACACTGAAGGGTCTGTTTCCGTGCTGTATGACTCTTTGACTCTATAAATTAGTTATACAATAACTAATTGTCAACTAGTCTGCTATCAGTAGCGATCAAATGGTTATTTATAGTTATTAATGATGGAAGATTTTAATGACAATATTAGAAATAATACAATAGCTGTAACCATTCAGAAATATAAAATTGGAGAAGTGGCATTTCTTCAAATCTAAGTATACTTAAAAACTGCATTTAATTCATTAAAAAAAACTGTTCCAGCTTAGTTTTCAGGATGACTTTTCAGATGGCGAATGAAATTTGATGCTGTCGTAGCCAATCATGCACATTCATTTCATGTATTTTCCAGACAGCAGTTCTCTTTGTGATCAAGCTGGCAGAACTTTTATAGTCAAATGATATGAGGATTGGAGATGACTTGATGACTTGTGACTGCTATACATATGTCAAACATGATGCAAGTACCAATATGATTTCAGCATTTCAGTATTCAATGCAGTTCGTATATGAAATAAATGTAATGCTTTTGCTTACTTATGACTTGCTGTCTGTTCTTCTCCCCATCCTGCGATCCTGTCTCAATCATCTTGTCCTTCTCTCCAATCACCATCCTTTACTTCTCTCTTGTCCTTTACTGATGTCCCACTTTCCCTCCTTGTTACTTTCTCTGCTTCCTCCTGTCCCTTTCCTCACTTCCTCTCCCCATTCCTTTCTCCTCTTTCCATCCCTACATTTTCTTTCTCTCCCATCTAAATCTCTTCTCCTTTACTCTCTCTGTCTCTCCCTTCTCTATCTCCTTTTCAACTTCTTCTCCCTTGTATCTCCCATCCTCCTCCCACCCTTCTCTTCTCTCCTTTATTATTTATTATCTCCTTAATTCCTCAACTGAATTAACAGAGGAGTGACAATTGATTGGAGACTTTTAAAAATGAGAATGAATTAAGTAAAGTATGTGTAAGGAAGATTTTCCACTTGTATTATTGTCCAAAATGAAGGATGGTATTTTCCTAACTTCTGAACAATGTGGTCACTGGCAAGAACATTGGAAAAATACAGCAAAATAAAACAAAAAGAGATACTTGATAGTGATCAAAAGGAAGTCCAATTTTTCCCTTAAGATTTCAATGCCCAATGAGATTTTTTTACTGTGAAGCAGAGAGAGGACTACTTGCATGCATTAACCTCTAATTGCTACCTACTTTGTCTCATTTATATGCAGATTGCTATTCTCCCTGGTACTGTTGAGAAACCAAACTGCATCAATTCCTGACTTGAACATCTGAACAAGTACCTGGAAGCTGCAGCTCACCAGAATCTTCTTTGGCTCTTAATGTTAACCATCATTGTACATAACACCACTGACCTCAAAGTTAGCCATTTTTCTTTTGTCATGGCGAGACTGTGTGCAAGGTTTACCAAGTTTTCTGATTCCAGGCAGATAACCCAAAAACTTATGCTGCTGGGTGCGGAGGGATGATCTGGCTCCTCTTATTTACTCGTGTGGCCTCTTGGGTGATGAAAATTTTGGGATCGTTACCTTTTGCAGATTATTTGAAGTCATTTTGTTCTGTTTCTCCCTGATTGGTTTGCTGGTTAATTGGCCTTTTTAGTACACCGAGTGAGCAAATCCTTCTTTCTGCAATGCAGGGAAGAGTTAGTGGGTAGTTCTTCAGCTATGTCATTTACGACATATGAGTGCTTGCACTCAGGCTTGTACATATGAACCTCAGTTCACTAGGATACCTTCTCCCACCACCACACATTGAACAAGGCTGTTGTTGGTTTTTAACCCTTTCTTTGCATGTTATTGAGAGGGCAAAACACAAAACAAAAACCTGCAAAGGGTGGCCTCTGCGAAGAGGAAGAGATGGTGAGTACCTCATTATCTGTTCTTGTTCCAACTCTCAATCTGTTTCAAGTTTCTCCCTAAATGTGGCATTCAATGGATCCCAAACAAGATTCTGACACACACACTTAATTTCCCTCTGTAGCCTTTCTTCGTCTGTTGCAGTCCTCTTTTTAAAGCATATTTTGGATTTAAGGTTTAAAGAGTGGGGATCTGATCTGTCATCATTACATTATTTGTAACACTTCTGAGTCACAACATTCTGCTTTCAAGTTCCACTGATGAGATCGAGCATAAAAATCAGAACTAATACTCAATTAAAGGTACTGCACTGCAGTGTCAGAGGTGCAGAGCAAATGTTTACTGTTTATAGCTAAAGGTGCCCATACAACTCCCTGGGTGGCCTTCTTGCTGCCCTTTCGACCACTCCCTTTGCTTCTGCAGATTTATGTGCTACAGGCAAGTTCTAAAGTGGCATTTAAGGCTGTTAATTGGCCTTCTGTACTTTGTTTCTATCTGGTCTGAATTTTGAGTGGTAGGAGAAAAGCTTGGCATGTTACCTTGCTCAGGCCTTGGGCTATAAAATGCTTTGAGATTTGCAAAGTTTGTGAAAAACCAAAATAAATGCAGAGCATTTTTTTTCCTTTTCAAGGCTGTTAAGTTTCCCTCTTCTGACATCTGTTAAATTGATGCCGTCTATTATAGATCTTTGAGATCCACTGACATCAATTGATGCTTTGTAGCTACAAAGCTGAAGAAAGAAATCTCTTTATTAAGAGCTTCCATTTCATTGAGCAGATTTCAGGCCAACCTCAATTGATGCCGTCTATTATAGATCTTTGAGATCCACTGACATCAATTGATGCTTTGTAGCTACAAAGCTGAAGAAAGAAATCTCTTTATTAAGAGCTTCCATTTCATTGAGCAGATTTCAGGCCAACCACAACCAACAACCTGTGCTGAAAACCCTGCTCACAGTTGAGACAAATTCCACCATAGTAGTTGAAACAATTTACTACATTATTTAAAAAAAAAACAACATTCTAAATAAAACAATGACTAATATTCTGGGAAAAAAACTCAATCTTTCCCATTATTAACAGATCCTTTAAAAAATATGAAGATCTGGATCTGGATTCACATCTTATCCAAAAACTCATCACTTCTTTCTTGGGTCTATCCTATCTATATACAAGGTTTTGATGAAATCCATTCAACAGATTTTGAGATATACTCTTTGACTCCACACACTTTAAGTGACAGAAATAAAGATATATATTAAATTTTGTATGGTTCTTGTGTGACATAATAACATTTTAGTTTGCTTAGTTCTATTTTTCTGTTTTGAATGCAATCATTATCAGTAAGTTTTAAATTCTCATTCAATCTAATAATGAAAGCTTGAGAATTAGGTTTTAGAGAGATGTAAAGTCTTGTAATTATTCAGTGGTCAAGCGGTGAGCTCGATTTTATTGCATATTTAACAACAGATTTTTGGAAAAGAAAGTTCCCAGCAATGGTTGTGTCTGTTAATAAGTTCCCACCAGCATCTCTGTGCCAGCTGGTTTATGTATTCATGTACTTGTTGGCCAGCACTCAAGTACAACAGAAAATTTAAGCTTCAGGATTAACCTGCAGATTCTTACCAAAACCCCTGCATCTGGTTTTCAGGAGTAGAAGGCTGGCATTTAATTACTCCTTAATCAAATAAAAGAATTAGCTAGCTGCACTGTAATTAATTGGAGTTATAGCATAATAATGACTGAAGGTTTATAACACTATACACCTGATTGATGGGTCTTATTAATATGAGTCAAAAAGTGAAGCATTTGTATTGCATTTCTTTTGCAAATGCGTTATTCCTGAGAAATGCAAACCAATGAAACTGAGCCCTAGCAGAATTAATTGACTTGCAGTCTAATAACAAGCATGAAAGTTGTTTCCTTAAATAAGAAAAACCTGTTCTGTGAGAAAGGAATTCTTTCGGCACTAAGTCTTTTAGCTTCCAATTTAATTTTGCCTCCGAGCACGAAAACAGCAGTAGTTAACATTCTCAAAAATTTCACAGTCCCCACCACTCCAGTGTCTGCCTGTAATATAGAAATGAAGACCATGTGCCTCCTCATTCAAACTGTACAGTGGAAGCCAGATGTTTAACAAGTTACTAACAGAGTGATATCTCCAAAAAACTAGCAATGTTAACCAAAGGAATAATTAAGTTTTGTATAGTTGGTTCAATTGTTTACTGATAGACTGATATCATAAAAAATAGTTTATTTGGTACACTAGATTACTGATAATCTTCAGGTTGCAGGTGCTACTTAAATTGCAAATATAAGTTTTGGTACCTGCAAAAGATTTAAATGCAACTTTGAAATGCTAGCTACACAATATATAAAATTTTGGATTTCCACAGCACACTAAAACAACAAAAATACCAGGTTTCTATGTCGTTCATCAATGAATCAACTCATTCGATGAAACATTCAACTTTACAAAAATAATTGTAATTTTAATTTTGTTTGAAGACAAAATCACATCTTCCTGCTGTTAATTAGGTAAAGCCTTAGAGTTTACCGAAATACTACCTGCAGGAGTGCCTGTTATATATTTTAATGAACTCTCTCCTTCAAACATGTCCCTGGGTACCTCAGGAAAATTCCAAGATTTCATTTGAAACAATAAGCCCATTACAAAAATAACAGTATTGACATTTGACAATGAGCAGTTTTTTTTAACAAGGATACATCCTTGAACTAAAGACATGTGACTGATGGATAACCAGTTGTTCATTCAGATTTGACCATTTTCAATATTTTAATGTTACATGGAAATAGACTTTTGCAAAGAATCTGATACTTGTTTAATTCTGACAGGCTGCAGATTGCAGATGTGACCCAAGTATTTAAATGTGAAGTTACTCACATAACTCAAATTAACTCTGAAGATATTAGCCCTGGAATTCAGAACGTTTTTGATGCAGAAATAGTGTGATTCAGGAGTAGAAACAAAACAAACTGAGGGATTCGTCGAACATGCCAGAGTTAAGGCTGTTCGAAAATTCACCCAAAATTCCTGTGAAATGCAGTCTGGCTGATGCTGCTCCCACTCGAAGAGTAGCTGCACAGATGTAAAAATGGCAACGAAATGAAGGTAAAGTTGTTGGTACAGATGTGCTGCCATTTACAGAAATGATGCATCTGTCTTAACTTTGTAGAAATGAGGAATAAGCATTCAAGCCAAGAAAAAAGCTGAAACTAAAACAGAAACTATTGGAAATATTTAACAGATCAGTCAACATCTCTGGAGTGAGAAACAGTGTTACTTACTGCAGACTTTAAACTCCAAAGTCGGGGGTGGGTAAGTCGGCCTGGGGCTAGCCTTTGCCAGCAGTGAGACCACTCAGTGATGTTTTTGCAGTTGATGATGGATTGTTAGGGAGTTATCTCTCCTTCCTGCAAACCTCTTCTTTGGGCCACAGAGTGTTTGGGGGTTCTTGATTCAATAATTTTGTTTCGACAATTTTTCGTCACCAAGTTGTTGAGTTCATGGGAAGAGAGTAAGTAGAAAGCGTACGATATTGGCAGAGGTAGATACAAGCTGCATAAAATAAGAGAAGAGCAACACCCAATTCAAGTACTCTTCCACCAGAGTCTACTGGCAACATCATGCCCTTGAAGTTGTCACATATGCATGCAAGAAACTTTCCTAATTCAGAACATCCTCCAAATATTCTTTCTCTCACAAAAAAGGCAAAGGACAAATCCTTCCAATTCTTTCATCGATTGTGAACATCACTGACAAGGATGGCCCAGCCGGTGTACATTCAAAACAATACTCATCATATCAGAAACTAATTGTCACTGAATATATATTATACTTACACAAAGCCAAAAAGCAAGTGGGTATTGTCACTGCCTCTGATCAAAAGCTCTGCGTTCTGGTCCCATCTAGATCTGAATGGCCAAGTAAGGTGTACTCATAACACATCCAAACAAATTGGAATCACCTTGTAAATCCTTCCAACAAATGTTAATGGCAGGCTGAAAGAGATAAATGATTACTGTCCCAAACTATTCCCCTTTTCCACAATTAATTCACTTGGTCTATCTCATAACTCAACTTAGGTCTAGCATTCTGTCCTTCCTGGACAGGATACGTACTGCTGCAATAAGTTCTTCTGAAACATTCTAGAAGCTATAGAGTCATAGAGCTGTACAGTATGGAAGCAGACCATTCAGTCCAACTCATCCATGCTGACCAAATATCCTAAGTTAATCCAGTCCCATCAGCCAGCATTTGGCCCATATCTCTCGAAATACCTCCTATTCATGTACCCATCCAGATGCCTTTTAAATATTGTAGGTGTTCCAGCCTCCATCACTTCCTCTGGCAGTTCATTTCATACACACACCACCTGCTGCGTAAAAAGGTTGTCACTTGGGTCCCTTTTAAATCTTTCCCCTCTCACCCTAAGCCTATGCCCTCTAGTTTTGGACTCCCCCACCCCAGAGAAAAGACCTTGTCTATTTATCCTATCCATGCCCCTCATGATTTTATAAACTGCAATAAGGTCACCCCTCAGCCTCCGATGCTCCAGGGAAATCAGCCCCAGCCTGGTCAGCCTCTCCCTAAAACTCAAACCCTCTAACCCTTGCAACATCCTTAAATCTTTTCTGAACCCTTTCAAGTTTCACAACACCCTTCCCATAGCAGGGAGACTAGCATTGCATGCAATATTCCAAAAGTGGCCTAACCAATGTCCTGTATAACTGCAACATGATCTCCCAACTCCTATCGTCAATGCACTGACCAGTAAAGGCAAACATACCAACACCCCTTCTTCACTATCCTATCTACTTGTGACTCCACTTTTAAGGAACTCCAAAGCTGCACTCCAAGGTCTCTTTTGCTTAGCACCATTCCTCAGGACCTTACCATTAAGTGTATAATTCCTGCTCTGATTTGCCTGGGTCATTATTACTATTGTTGAATTCTTGCACAGCTCTACAATTTTAAAATTATATTTCTCTACATCTTTCCCAATAGTTACGGAACAAGTTCAGACTACACTGTTACTAGTTCTGAATAGTTACTAGTTCAGACTACACTGAACAAACAACTGAACGCTTTTTGTTCTATAACTTTGGCTAACTAAATTCTGTCCTTAATCCCTTCAAAGTATTCTCTTTCTCCAGCACTACAGTGTTCTCCATAATCAATATTGCCACCTTTTCTTCCTCTCGCTTATCTTTCCTGTATACCTTGTATTCAGGAATACTTAATACTTGATCCTATCTATCTTTTGTATGTTAGAGTCATAGAGATGTACAGCATGGAAACTGACCCTTCGGTCCAACCCATCCATGCCGACCAGATATCCTAACCCAATCTAGTCCCACCTGCCAGCACCCGGCCCATATCCCCCCAAACCCTTCCTATTCATATACCCATCCAAATATCTCTTAAGTGTTGCAATTGTACCAGCCTCCACCACATCCTCTGGCAGCTCATTCCTACACGTACCATCCTCTGCGTGAAAAAGTTGCCCCTTAGGTCTCTCTTATATCTTTCCCCTCTCACCCTAAACCTATGCTCTCTAGTTCTGGACTCCCCAACGCAAGAGAAAAGACTTTGCCTATTTATCCTATCCATGACCCTCATCATTTTGTAAACCCCTATAAGGTCACCCCTCAGCCTCCAACGCTCCAGGGAAAACAGCCCAGCCTGTTCAGCCTCTCTCTGTAGCTCAGATCCTCCAACCCTGGCAACATCCTTGTAAATCTTTTCTGAACCCTTTCAAGTTTCACAACATCTTTCCGATAGGAAGGAGACCAGGATTGCATGCAATATTCCAACAGTGGCCTAACCAATGTCCTGTACAGCCGCAACATGACCTCCCAACTCCTGTACACAATACTCTGACCAATAAAGGAAAGCATACCAAACGCCGCCTTCACTATCCTATCTACCTGCGACTACACTTTCAAGGAGCTATGAACCTGCACTCCAAGGTCTCTTTGTTCAGCAACACTCCCTAGGACCTTACCATTAAGTGTATAAGTCCTGCTAAGATTTGCTTTCCCAAAATGCAGCACCTCGCATTTAGATAAATTAAACTCCATCTGCCACTTCTCAGCCCACTGGCCCATCTGGTCTAGATCCTGTTGTAATCTGAGGTAACCCTCTTCGCTGTCCACTACACCTCCAATTTTGGTGTCATCTGCAAACTTACTAACTGTACCTCTCATGCTCGCATCCAAATCATTTATGTAAATGACAAAAAGTAGAGGGCCCAGCACCGATCTTTGCGGCACTCCACTGGTCACAGGCCTCCAGTCTGAAAAACAACCTTCCTCCACCATCCTCTGTCTTCTACTTTTAAGCCAGTTCTGTATCCAAATGGCTAGTTCTCCCTGTATTCTATGAGATCTAACCTTGCTAATCAATCTCCCATGGGGAACCTGGTCGAACGCCTTACTGAAGTCCATATAGATCACATCTACCACTTTGCCCTCATCAATATTCTTTGTTACTTCATCAAATAACTCAATCAAGTTTGTGAGACATGATTTCCCACGCACAAAGCCATGTTGACTATCCCGAATCAGTCCTTGCCTTTCCAAATGCATGTACATCCTATCCCTCAGGATTCCCTCCAACAACTTGCCCACCACCGAGGTCAAGCTCACTGGTCTATAGTTTGCTGGCTTGTCCTTACCATCCTTCTTAAACAGTGGCACCACGTTTGCCAACCTCCAGTCTTCCGCCACCTCACCTGTGACTATCGATGATACAAATATCTCAGCAAGAGGCCCAGCAATCACTTCTCTAGCTTCCCACAGAGTTCTCGGGTACACCTGATCAGGTCCATTTTATATATTATAGAATCCTTACAGTATGGACACAGGCCATTTGGCCCATCGAATCCACACCAATCCTCTGAAGAGCATCCCACCCATCTCCACCCCATTCCTGTAACCCTGCCTTTCCCATGGCTAATCCACCTAGCTTGCACATCCCTGGATACTACGGGCAATTTAGCATAGCTAATCCACTTAACGTGCACAACTTTGGATCATGGGAAGAAACCAGAGCACCTGAAGGAAATCCACATAGACACAGGGAGAATCTGCAAACTCACCTGAGGTTGGGACCGGACCAGGCTCCCTGGCGCTGTGAGGCAGCAATGCTAACCACTGAGCCACTGTGCCACCCATTACTTATATATATATACCCACATTCCAGGCATTCACATTCATACACTATAACTCTAATTCATATATTATTACTCCTTTTTTCTGAACTAATCCAATAATTTAGCATGTCCTTCCTTATTTCTATCTCTGTCTCACAGGATTCTGTCCACTTTAATATTCCTCTGCAATATGATGTCCTGTTTCCCACCCTCCTACAAAATTAGTTTAAACTTCTCCAATAACGTAATCATGTCACCCCATGAGGAAATTGTTTGGCTCTGTTCAGGAGCAGCTGCTCTGTTTTCTACAAGTTGCATGTCCCTCAGAATTGGCTCCAACATCCAAGGAATCTAATGTATCCTCCTGCATCATCAGGTGATGAATGGCTGCCTTAATTGTCAGGCTGTCCAGTTGATATCGTTGGCTTGAAAGGTCACAAAAGCATACGTTAGATAATAGGAAAAAATCATGAAGAAACGTTTTAACTGGTCTTGCGCTGGTTTCTGAATGAGAGCTCTTGCTGATCAGCAGCAGCTAAGAATGGATGGCATCAGTTAGATTGCTCTGCATTGAAGTTGTAAGGTTTGAGATTTATATCCTCTATAAAATGCTTGCCTTGTCCTTGTTGGGTCTCTGACCCCTGAAATCAAGCAAACCCTATCTCCTTTCCCAAATTTCTATCATTCAGGTCCAATTATGTAAAGTGTTTTGCTTAATACTTCAAACTAAGCCTTCATTCTTGCTCTGTTGACAAAGTTCTCCAGTGTTACCATGGACATTATAATAGAAGCAGGTTGTATATCTCCCTTTCACATCAGATGACTGGATGAACTGGATTGGCTTGCAAATCACAGAGGTGGAAGGATGATACTAGAAGACATTGTTCTACCTATCCTTGAATCATACAGTATAGTCATAGGCTTCATAGTTCATCATGCCTTACATTGTCCTATTGTCTGATGGCAAAGACCCTGAACTTCCCAAATTCATTTTTCCAATTTGTGGTGGCATTTGAACAGAAAACCTCTAGAATGCAATTACTATTACCACTCACTATTGTGCCCCACCAAGTTTTCTTATACCACGGTAAACAGCAAAGAACTAATTTGTCACTTTTTTCACAAAATGGCATTAAATGTCATTTCTGGGAAGAGTAAATTAACTGCCTTGAAAATTTGGGAACAAACGTATTCCTGTAAATGGTTTGTGAAATAAAATTTATCATTAAGGATGATGAAAGCCAGGCAATCATGACTCGCCTGTCATAATGCTCCTTTTACATTTGTCAAATAGCTGAATAGCTACTTAACAGTTACATCTGACAAAACATTCTGTAATCCAGCTGTCCAACATACAATGTTTGTGTAGCATGGTTCCAAAAAGAAGACAAAATGGTGATTTACGCATGAGACTGGATCTTAAGGGAAGTAAAGATCCAAGTCAAGAAAAAATGTTTCTTAGCAAGGAGCTGGTGTTCTGCAGGTTACAGGATATGGTCTGACTATTATTTTCTCACACTAATAACCAGACGTAGATCTTTTTCCAAAGATCTTTGCATTTTTTGATTGGTCCTGAACTCACAGCAAAATCTCATAATTTGCTATTAGAAATGATTACCAGGAATGAAATAGTGTAAAGCTGCTGCTGGACTTTTGTCAGAACTAAATTACCATGTATGTTAGAAATAATGCTCATAGTAAATCTAAACTTTGTAATAATCATATTATATGTTAATGAGATCTCTTTCTTCATATTTCTCAGACTATTCTGGGGAATAAACAAGATTGTTAATGCAAAACTTCTGTTACTGTTTTGTTACTTGTTAAACAACAATTATTAGATTTACATGAATTGAATCAGGATTGCTTTCAGTTCTATGGTGCTGAAACCTGGTAAAAAAAAATATTTTCTGATAATCAAAGAGGTAGTAAAGGCTCAACGTGAAATAGAGGAGGCGATTAGCACTGTTTGCCTATCCATGGCATGAGGTAGACAGTGAGCTTGCTATGCTGAACATGGTGGTGAAAATAGAATAGGAGGAGCAGGGCATTAAAACCAAGGCAATTCAAAATCATTGCTAGAGGACACCGTCATGTCTAAAAGAGGTAATAAGACCACCATATTCTCTAATCTACAGAGTGTTCGGGAAATTAAGCTTATCAAGGTTACTACTAATAACTCCCTTAATGTAGAAAAAAAAACACTGCACATAGGTATGAGAAAACAAGCCAAGGATGGAGAGGTTAAGAAGGTGACTCAAAAAGAAATTTATCCTAAAGGGGGTCTGATTGCGAACGAAAGCGATGAGTTGGAAGACTTCAGGAAGGAACTAACAGAGTGGAATCTAGGTGGCTGAAAGCAAGATTGCGCATGATGGGGAAAAGTCAAAGTGGAATGTACAGGAGGCTGGAGCTGGTTGGGAAAGAGATTCTAGCAATAGCGACAATGTAAGAAGATAGAATAGTGAATAAGAAGTAGTCAATGATATGTGTGTAAAAATACATGGAAGATTGTGAATTGGGATGGAAAGACAAGACAATATGTAAATTAAACTGCAAAAAGCAGAGCTAAGAAGTAAGTCAGCAATTTCTGATTTTGTTAGAGCTAAGAAGAGATGTTTTTGTTATGAACTAGTATGAAATAAATATCACATACTGAGGGCAAAGTCCTGTTTACTTAAGCGATCGATAATATTAACATGGAATAATTTTCAAATAATTGTTTTCCTGGTTCATTTAGGAATACACTGCAGATTTCTGGTCTGCCTTTGACAATGCAAGAATCTGAGTGCGTTTTTAAAGATGGAACAATTCAAGTAGTATTAGAAAGCCAGCAGTTTGAGTAGTTTTAAAAGTAGGCACCAAAACCAGAACGAGTTCTAGGATCTGCTCTTTGATATAAGCTCAAAGGACAGCAATCTTTAGTTAGTGTGTATCTTTATTGAACTGGTTGTAAGATGCCTTTCTGCAGTATGTGCAATATGGCAGAGTTCACATGACAACTGCAAGCCAAGAGAACATTTTCACATATTTGCCTTTCAATCCAAATATTCCACATGTCATAACAAAGAACAAATTGGCAGGCACTATTATTTGTAAATGAGAGTTACCCAAGTTATGCACTGTGCAAACAACGATTCTTGTGCATTAACAACTGTTTGTTATTGTGGTTAGCCCTACTTTTTTCCATTTACTTGCACACATGGTATGCATGATCTTTAAAGGGTTTGGTTTTGTGATGGTATTTTTGAGAGTAGTTGCTGTTGGAATATTGTGCTCTCTAGTCACTCAATTAAGGTGATTAGTCTAAGTTTTTTTTTCTTGGTTAAGTGGCTTAATGCGATAGTCACAGGTGAGGTGCCAGAAGACTGGAGGTTGGCTAACGTGGTGCCACTGTTGAAGAAGGGTGGTAAGGACAAGCCAGGCAACTATAGACCAGTGAGCCTGACCTCGGTGGTGGGCAAGTTGTTGGAGGGAATCCTGAGGGACAGGATGTACATGTATTTGGAAAGGCAAGGTCTGATTAGGGATGGTCAACCTGCTTTTGTGTGTGGGAAATCATGTCTCACAAGCTTGATTGAGTTTTTTGAGGAAGTAACAAAGAGGATTGATGAGGGCAGAGTGGTAGATGTGATCTATATGGACTTCAGTAAGGAATTCGACAAGGTTCTCCATGGGAGACTGATTAGCAAAGTTAGATCTCATGGAATACAGGGAGAACTAGCCATTTGGATACAGAACTGGCTCAAAGGTAGAAGACAGAGGATGGTGGTGGAGGGTTGTTTTTTTCAGACTGGAGACCTGTGACCAGTGGAGTGCCACAAAGATCGGTGCTGGGTCCTCTACTTTTTGTCATTTACATAAATGATTTGGATGCGAGCATAAGAAGTACTGTCAGTAAGTTTGCGGATATCACCAAAATTGAGGTGTAGTGGACAGCAAAGAGGGTTACCTCAGATTATAACAGGATCTTGACCAGATGGGCCAATAGGCTGAGCAGTGGCAGATGGAGTTTAATTCAGATAAATGCAAGGTGCTGCATTTTGGGAAAGCAAATCTTAGCAGGACTTATACACTTAATGGTAAGGTCCTAGGGAGTGTTGCTGAACAAAGAGACCTTGGAGTGCAGGTTCATAGCTCTTTGAAAGTGGAGTCACAGGTAGATAGGATAGTGAAGAAGACATTTGGTATGCTTTCCTTTATTCATCAGAGTATTGAGTACAGGAGTTGGGAGGTCATGTTGTGGCTGTACAGGACATTGGTTAGGCCACTGTTGGAATATTACATGCAATTCTGGTCTCCTTCCTATTGGAAAGATATTGTGAAACTTGAAAGGATTCAGAAAAGATTTACAAGGATGTTGCCAGGGTTGGAGGATTTGAGCTATAGGGAAAGCCTGAACAGGCTGGGGCTGTTTTCCCTGGAGCGCGGAGGCTGAGGGGTGACCTTATAGAGGTTTACAAAATGATGAGGGTCATGGATAGGATAAATAGGCAAAGTCTGTTCCCTGGGGTTGGGGAGT
Source organism: Chiloscyllium plagiosum (assembly GCF_037043375.1). Classification (NCBI taxonomy): domain Eukaryota; kingdom Metazoa; phylum Chordata; class Chondrichthyes; order Orectolobiformes; family Hemiscylliidae; genus Chiloscyllium; species Chiloscyllium plagiosum. The sequence goes on from NW_028270144.1 coordinate 86,511,492, forward strand.
CCAGAACCAGAGGGCATAGGTTTAGGATGAGAGGGGAAAAATATAAAAGAGACCTAGGGGACAACGTTTTCACATAGGGGGTGGTACATGTGTGGACTGAGCTGTCAGAGAAGTGGTGGAGGCTGGTACAATTGCAACATTTAAGAGGTATTTGGATGGGTATATGAATAGGAAGGGTTTGGAGGGATATGGGCCAGGGTGCTGGCAGGTGGGACTAGATTGGGTTGGGATATCTGGTCGGCATGGATGGGTTGGACTGAAGGGTCTGTTTCCATGCTGTATATCTCTATAACACTATGGCTCTATGTTTGCGTCCAATATCTGGAATTCCAGATCTTCAACCTTATATCTCAGACTAATGTCCTCTTGGAGTAAGCATCATTCCTCAGTTTTGTATTCAAAGGTTTCACTTTTGGTTTGCTATTTGTTATAACTCCGCAGGCTGCAAAGCTCATAATATTTTAAGAAGTATCAGTGTCTATCCAGCACTTGTTTGAGGCTCCTGTTCTTCTGCCTTCATGTCAATAGTGAGGAATAAGTTTTCTCTTATAATTTTTAAGTTGTCAACCTTTCTCAAGATGTAGGTTGAATCATCTAAATCTTTGTCTGATTTTCCTCTGGTATTTTCATTTTGATTTTTCAGAATCATCATCAAACATCTCTGAACTAATCACCTGTCAGCTTCATTGGTTTGTTTTGTTTCATCCTAACTAAAGACTTGTGTGCACAAAGGTTTAGCTTTTTGCAGTTAAAATACAGTTTATTTGCAAACTGCACGTGTCTTTATTTGTTTTGTATGTGGTCTATGCAATATTTACAACTTGGTATTAGAATTGAATCCCTACAGTGTGGAAGTAGGCCATTTTGCCCATTGAGTCCACACCGACCCTCCAAAGACTAGTCCATCCAGACTCACCCTTTCCCTGTAAGTTTGCATTTCTCATTGTCAATCCATCGAACCTGCACACCTTTGGACTGTGGGAGGAAACCAGAGCACCCAAAGGAAACCCATACAAACACTGGGAAAATGTGGAAACTCCACACAGACAGTCACCCAAGGGTGGAATCAATCCCAGGTCCCTGGCACTGTGAGGCAGCAGTGCTAACCACTGGGCCAATGTGTCACCTCACCTTCATCTTTCTGTCGGCTTTCCTGTGGACATTCGTTGCTTTTCATTACATTGCTCCACTCTAAATATGTTGATTATTTTTCAAAATAGTGAAACGATCTAAGTTCTGGATAAAAGTAATGCACATGACTGGGCCGCTGCTGCACAATTTAGATCACCTATTCTCCCATGGATGTACTTTAGCTATTGATTTACAAGCTCGGAGCTTCTGAGCATGTTTTTAACTTCTTTGAGAGTCAGATTCTCTTTCTTTAGCAGTCGTGCTATCATAAAAAGAAGTCTCATATCGAAGATAATTCTATCTTGGATGAAATTATGTTTCTGGTGCCCGACTTTACAGGATTCTATGAGCTGTGTTAATTTTGTCACAGGCTCCTTTTCATCTGGAGTTCTAATACTGAACTTGTATCTTTCATATGTTAAGTTCAATTTATGTTCAAAGTGTGCCTTCAAGCCTTTCAAAATTTCTGCAGTCTCCTTTTCTCTTTCTTGGTGAGATTTAAGGTGAGATGCACTTTGTGTGTTTCTCTGCATCATAATAAAAGAGTTGCTACTCCTAGCTGCTCTGGATTGTTAATTCAATCTGTCACAATCTCATTGTTCTGCATGTGGATAAACTTTCAGTTCTATTTCATATTGTCTTTTATTTCAACCAGCATGAGAGAGGAAAATTTGCAGTCATTGTATCCTACCCACTGCTTGCCTGGATCTTTGTTCCCTTTCTGTGACTCCCTGTGACTTTTAACAGCTTGCAATTGATCTGAACATTCCTGCATCCCATGTTTAGTAGTTGTGTTTCCATTGAGTTCTTCAACACTCAAACTCAGTTCTATTCTAGCACCATGTTACTAACAATCTTGGTGCACTATGTATTTATTGAGCTGGTTATAATATGGAGTAAGTGCCTGCAGTAGGTGTGCCTTCATGCAAAGGTCACATGGGTACTACAAGCTAGGAAGGATATTTATAAATGACTGGATTTTAATCCAAACAATACTGAATAATAAATGAGAATTGTGAGCCAGATCAGCACTTGCAACTGACTGTAAAAATCATTAAAAACCCATCAATTGCTGGTCTGGGCCAGTATAAAGTTTAATCCAGTACAAAGAGGAGCAGAAAACAAATATAAAAAATAGAAGTACAATCCTGCAAAATAAGAGCAGTAAATACCCATTGAAAATTAAATGTGTGATGTGCAAACTTGCTGAGTAATTTGGAAAATCTGAATTTACGATGCTGTGGACAAGAATATTTGAATTAATTATGTCAAATGACTGGCAATGTGGAGCATAAAATAAAATAGGTTATACTGGACATCGTAAGATAATGAGGAAAAGGCATCTTGAATTGTATGATGAATATAATGTTGGTCAGAGTGAAGCATCCAACTGACTGAAGAAACTGAACAACAAGTAGGAGGGCACCCTATTATGCCCAGTCATCTTTCAGATGATAAATGATCTGTTCAGACTGTACATTACTGCCTAGACACTGCAGTTTCTTACTTTCTGCTGCATCAGTAAAAGATTTTCAATAGCAATTGGCATCAAGTTTGAGTCCCTTGTAATTCTGACAATAGAATGGCCCTCGAGCCAAGACGTTCTGTCTGCACTGTGTCTTAGTGACAATAATGCTGACTGTTTATTGCATAGAATTCTTGCAGATATAAGCGATATTGAAAAGTGTCAGTCAATTAGTTGCTCACTAACCCTTGGCTATACTCCCCAAAATCCTGTTCTTCAGTGCATTACCAAGGCTGGAAAAATCCTGCTAAGGTATTATTTTCAATACTGGGATGCACTAACAGCTGGAACCATATCATATTCAAACCAAAGGGACACAATTGCAGAAAGAAAGTAGAGAAGTTGCTCCATGCACCTTTTGAAAAAAACATCAAAAAACATGTATCTTTGGAATTTTGGGTTTACCAAGTATTCCATGAAGACCACAGGCTAATTGCTTGACTCTTCAAAAATGTTGTATTCCAAACGGATTTACAACACCAAAGTCGAGAGTGTGGTACAGGCAAAACACAGCAGGTCAGGCAGTGACGGAGGAGCAGGAGAATCAACAAGAGCCTTTCAGGACAGAGGAGATGACCTGATGAAGGGTTTGCCTGAAGCGTTGATTCTGCTGCTGCTCTGATGCTGCCTGACCTGCTGTTCTTTTCCAGCACCACACTCTTGACTCTGATCTCCAGCATCCTCACTTTCCATTTTATACAGCAAAAGTGAGGACTGCAGATGCTAGAGATTAGAGTTGAGAGTAGGGTACTGGAAAATCACAGCAGGTCAGGCAGCATCCGAAGAGCAAGAGAATCGATGTTTTGGGCAAAAGCTCTTTATCAGGAAGCCTAATAATACCAATGCAGAATTTTCCCATTCTTTATACCCTTCCCTTCCTCCTATAACAAATGGTAAAATAATTGACTTGTAAGAGCAGAAAAATATTTCATGCAAGCATTTGAATTTAATGGGAATGTACTGTGACGTGCCGAGAGAGTGATGATATTGATTTGTTGCATTTTGAATTACCTTTGAATAACCTTGGATGTACCAGAACAGTGAAAAGCCACAAAAGAAGAGAATGATAACCAGCAGATAAAGAGAAAATCTGTCAAAAACAGCATGGATTTAACACTCAATTGTTAAAGAATTTTCAATTCCAAAAAATTAACAATAATTATGTGATGAACATTTCAAACATCCATTTTGGTGTTTCAGTTTCACAACCAAGCCTGTTCCACCAAGATATTCCTGATATGTTAATCAACCCTGCTACTACCAAGGCTGTCAAATTGAATGTTTATCCAAATTCACAAAGGGCCAGGAAGAACAGGAATGGATTCCAGCTACCTGTGACTGGCCACTCTATTCTCCTCCAGCACAGTGGACAGCAAAGAAGGTTACCTCAGATTACAACAGGATCTTGACCAGATGGGCCAATGGGCTGAGGAGTGGCAGATGGAGTTTAATTCATCTAAATGCGAGGTGCTGCATTTTGGGAAAGCAAATCTTAGCAGGACTTATACACTTAATGGTAATGTCCTATGGAGTGTTGCTGAACAAAGAGACCTTGGAGTGCAGGTTCATAGCTCCTTGAGAGTAGAGTCGCAGATATCTAGCATAGTGAAGAAGGCATTTGGTATGTTTTCCTTTATTGGTCAGATTATTGAGTATAGGAGTTGGAGGTCATGTTGCAGTTGTACAACAGTACATTGGTTGGACTTTTAGAATATTGCATGCAATTCTGGTCTCCTTCCTATTGAAAAGATGTTGTGAAACTTGAAAGGGTTCAGAAACTATTTACAAGGATATTGCCAGGGCTGGAGGATTTGAGCTATGGGCAGAGGCTGAAAAGGCTGGGCTGTTTTCCCTGGAGTGTTAAAGGCTGAGGAGTGACCTTATAGATGTTTATAAAATCATGAGGGGCATGGATAGGATAAATAGATAATGTATTTTCCCTGATGTGGGGGAGTCCAGAACTAGAGGGCATAGGTTTAGGATGAGAGGGGAAAGATATAAAAGAGACCTAAGGGGCAACGTTTACACGCAGAGGGAATGAGCTGCCAGGGAAGTGGTGGAGGCTAGTACAATTCCACCATTTAAAAGGCATCTGGGTGGGTATGTGAATAGGAAGGGTTTGGAGGGATATGGGCCGGGTGCTGGCAGTTGGAACTAGATTGGATTGGGATATCTGGTCGGCATGGACTGATTGGACTGAAGGGTTTGTTTCCGTGCTGTACATCTCTATGACACTTTTGTCAAGACAGGCAGCTGAAAATTTGTTCCAACGCAAGCACCAGAGAATTACTTTGTGATCGACACATCATGGAGATTATTTAGTTAAGGCCAGAAACCTAAAGTTGATCATGGACCTTCTCCTTGAGCCACTTGAATCACTGCCACCATGTGCAGAAAATGATCCCACATTAATACGAAGCAGATAGTTCATGATTTTGACTTAGAAATGATGAAGGAAGTATTCCCCAACAATGACAACTCATCATTTGGTTCCTCGCTCCCAAGGATCAGTTTAGATTTCTTTTTGCCCCCAGGGAATTAAATAGTGGCAATGAGAATGCAAAAAGTAAACTCACCTTATTCGTATGTTATTATATATGTACTTTCTAGCTGGTGATAAATTGCATGTAGAGGACAGAAAGTCATGTCCCAAATATAAGCACTTCAGGTACAGCTACTGTTCTTTATTACTGAATCCAGAGATATCCCAAATGTTTGAGTTGAGGTTTGAGGTTTTGATGAAGAAGTGGTACAAAGGAAGCCAGGACCAGCAGCAGAAGCCACAATATCAGGAACTAGTTGCAGAAATTCTGCCCCATTTCAAACAAGGTCTGTCATGAATCCCAATGATCACTTATAGGCCCTTTGCCTTCTGATGTGAATAATATATTGGGGTCTCAGGATAAAAATGGTTAAAGTGAAAAGTTAATTAATTTGCATTTTTGTTTGAAACCTCACACATATGGAATATTGAATGACAATGATCTGTCAGGCTTAGAGGGCGTCGATTTGTTTGAATTTATCCATGTGCTTTTATTTACAGAAAGAGTTCAGTTTGTGAACACATAGAGGAATTGCTACTTTTGGTTTTGTGTCTGCAAAGCACTGAATGGAGAGAGCTGAAAATGTGTTGCTGGAAAAGCGCAGCAGGTCAGGCAGCATCCAAGGAACAGGAGAATCGACGTTTCGGGCATAAGCCCTTCCTCAGGAATGAGGAAAGTGTGTCCAGCAGGCTAAGATAAAAGGTAGGGAGGAGGGACTTGGGGGAGGGGCTTTGGAAATGCGATAGGTGGAGGGAGGTCAAGGTGAGGGTGATAGGCCGGAGTGGGGTGGGGGTGGAGAGGTCAGGAAGATGATAGCAGGTTAGGAAGGCGGTGCTGAGTTCAAGGGATTTGACTGAGACAAGGTGGGGGGAGGGGAAATGAGGAAACTGGAGAAATCTGAGTTCATCCCTTGTGGTTGGAGGGCTCCCAGGCAGAAGATGAGGTGCTCTTCCTCCAACCATCGTGTTGCCATGGTCTGGCGAAGGAGGAGTCCAAAGACCTGCATGTCCTTGGTGGAGTGGGAGGGGAAGTTAAAGTGTTGGGCTACGGGGTGGTTGGGTTGGTTGGTCCGGGTGTCCCAGAGGTGTTCTCTGAAACGTTCTGCAAGTAGACGGCCTGTTTCCCCAATATAGAGGAGGCCACATCGGGTGCAGCAGATGCAATAGATGATGTGTGTGGAGGTGCAGGTGAATTTGTGGTGGGTATGGAAGTGTCCCTTGGGGCCTTGGAGGGAAGTAAAGGGGGAGGTGTGGGCGCAAGTTTTGCATTTCTTGCGGTTGCAGGGGAAGGTGCCGGGAGTGGAAGTTGGGTTGGTGGGGGGTGTGGACCTGATGAGGGAGTCACGAAGGGAGTGGTCTTTTCGGAACGCTGATAGGGGAGGGGAGGGAAATATATCACTGCTGGTGGGGTCCGTTTGGAGGTGGTGGAAATGACAGCGGATGATACGTTGTACATGGAGGTTGGTGGGGTGGTAGGTGAGGACCAGTGGGGTTCTGTCCTGGTGGCGGTTGGAGGGGCGGGGCTCAAGGGCGGAGGAGCGAGAAGTGGAAGAGATGCGGTGGAGGGCATCGTCGACTACGTCTGGCGGGAAATTGCGGTCCTTGAAGAAGGAGGCCATCTGGGTTGTACGGTTTTGGAACTGGTCCTCCTGCAAGCAGATGCGGTGGAGATGAAGGAATTGGGAATATTCCTCCCTCCACCTATCGCATTTCCAAAGCCCCTCCCCCAAGTCCCTCCTCCCTACCTTTTATCTTAGCCTGTTGGACACACTTTCCTCATTCCTGAGGAAGGGCTTATGCCCGAAACGTCGATTCTCCTGCTCCTTGGATGCTGCCTGACCTGCTGCGCTTTTCCAGCAACACATTTTCAGCTTTGATCTCTAGCATCTGCAGCCCTCACTTTCACTGAATGGAGAGAGCAGACCTGATAGATCCTGGTCAGGCTGAGAAGAAGGGAAACACTTTCTTGGTCACCATACAACATGTGCATGGGAGCTCACACTCAGATTGGAGACGCTTGGAGTTAGAGGAAGAAATCCACCAAATATAGTGAAAAGAAGCAATAAGTTTGAGGATGGCAGAAAGAGAAATTTGGCTGGGGCTATAAAGTAGTTCCAAGTGAATTGAACTTTAGAAACAGGATGGTTTTAATTTTCTGTTTAAGCCATAGTTCAGACTCATACTGAAAAGTCCCAGAACTTACAAGGCAGTTGTGCAAAAGTTTGAACATAGTTCTAGAAGAAAAGGGTAACTTCAAGAAACTGATAAGAGACCAAAGACTTGGTTGGGGGAAATCATAGTGGAACAGAAAGTGTTCAGTTGAGTGTTCTATTCTCAAATATCTTTGCTATATTTTATTGTGCTGATTGAAGTAAGTAATTGCCTGAGGCAGGACATCTATTTGCTTTATCGAGTTCATGTATGATAGAATTAATTTGTCTTAAACAATGGAACTGTGTGATTTCATTCCTTAGTTAGATAACTGTGGGTTGAACCTTACCAGAAGTGGGTTAAGTGTCATTTTTGTTAAGGTTCATGAAGTGTTTCACTCTGCAGGGTATTATGAGCTTTCTTGCTTGATCATCCCAAATTCACCTCATTGACGAGGTAACACACCTTCGTGGTGTCCTTTGCATTAAATGTCAGCCTGATTCTCCCATGTGCCATAGACAAAATATTAGTTACTACCAAGGTATTGTGAGGCTCCTGGCATCTATTCCACCTTTAAAATGCTGTTGTGTAGCTCATAAAGTGCAGTCAGCCTGGAACTGCCCTGCAGGGTTTGAGATATTTAACCCAGATATGGCAGACAAAGAGAAATCAGTGCCTGCTCTGTGGACGGGGAGTTTGGAGGTTTTGATGAAGACGAGGTGCAAAGGCAGGCTGTCCACTGTTCCCGGCACCAGCAGCAGAAGCCACAATACCAGACCCTGACAGACTCGCCTGAAGTTGCCACCTGGATCTCTGCAGTATCAAGGAGAAAGTGAGAATTGCAGATGCTGGAGATCAGAGTCAAGAGTGTGGTGCTAGAAAAGCACAGCAGGTCAGGCAGCATCCAAGGAGCAGTAAAATCGATGTTTCGGGCAAAAGCCCTTCATCAGGAATGAAGCTTGTGAGCCGAGGGGGTAGAGAGATAAATGGGAGGGGATGGGGCTGGGGGGAAGGTAGCTGAGAGTGTGATAGGTGGATGGAGATGAGGTAATGGTGATAGGTCAGAGAGGAAGGTTGGGCGGATAGCTGGGAAGGAAGATGTCAGGGAGGACAAGCCATGAGGGCAGTGCTGAGTTGGAAGTTTGGAACTGTGAGGAGAGGGGAAATGAGGAAATTGGTGAAATCCACACTGATGCTGTGTGGTTGGATGGTCGTAAGGCAGAAGATGAGGTGTTCTTCCCCCAGGTGTTGGATGGTTAGGGTGTGGCAATGGGGGATGCCCCAGATCTGCATGTCCTTAGTGGAGTCTGAGGGGGAGTTGAAGTGTTCGGTCACGGTGTGGTGGGGTTGGTTGGTGCGGGTGTCCCGGAGATGTTCTCTGAAGCGTTCTGCAAGTAGGCGTCCTGTCTCCTCAATGTAGAGAAGACCGCTTCGGGAGCAACTGATACAGTAAATGACATGTCTGGAAGTGCAAGTGAAATTTGATGGATGTAGAAGGCTCCTTTGGGGCCTTGGATGGAGGTAAAGGGGGAGTTGTGGGTACAGGTTTTGCAATTCCTGCGGTGACAGGGGAAGGTGCCAGGAGGGGAAGGTGGATTGTTAGGGGATGTGGACCTGACAAGGAAGTCATGGAGGGAATGGTCTTTACAGAAAGTGGATAGTAGTGGGGAGGGAAATATATCCTGGTGGTGGGGTCTGTTTGTAGGTGGTGGAAATGGCGCCATTTCCTCTGACTCATTCTCTGTTTGTCTCCATGCACAACACATTCCCTCCTCTGAAGAAAGGCAGCATGGTGGCTCAGTGGTTAGCACTGCTGCCTCACAGTGCCGGGGACCCGGGTTTGATTCCAGTCTCAGATGACTGTCTTTGTCTTTGTGGAGTTTGCACATTTTCCCCGTGTATGTCTGAGTTTTTTCCATGTGCTCCAATTTCCTCCCACAGTCCAAAGTTGTGCAGGTTAAGTCGATTGGCCATGCTGAATTGCCCATTGAGTCCAGTGATATGTAGATTAGGTGGATAAGCCATGGGAATTGCAGGGTGTGTCTGGGTGGGATGCTCTCTGGAGGGTCATGTGGACTTGATGGGACAAATGGCCTGCTTCCACACTTTAGGCATTCTATGAAGAAGAGAGTATGGATGCCTCAGAAGATACACCAGCCTGCACCCTCCCCACCCCCAAACAGTGCATGTCAATAGCTGTCATATTTGTTCTTTAGGTGAAAGTGAGGACTGCAAATGCTGGAGATTAGAGTCGAAAATGTGGCACTGGATTAGGTCAGGCAGCATCCGAGGAGCAGGAGAAGCGATGTTTCGGGCAAAAGCCCTTCATCATTTGTTCTTTAGCTGGCTATTTCATATCTAAATAAAGGGTATAGCATTGATCTGTAGGGCTTAGCTAGCTATTTCATATCTAAATGAAGGGTATAACACAATTACATTTCGAGGTCTGTCACACAGATGGGAGGATTAAGTTTAAGAGTAGAGTTTAGGACATTGAAGCATTCAAATCTTAAATATTCAGATTTGTTTTTCTTTCAACTTTTAATTCCACCATGTATTACATCCATAAAACAGTCATGAGCTGTTCCAAAATCCTCTGGCCTTTGGTCTCTTCCCAAGAGAGAATTTATTTTAATTGTTTCTGTTTGAGACACACGCTAATATTAATTTGTCTAACTCCATGATTTCCAATCAAATATATTTATTTCTCTCTGCATCTTAGATCAAATATTTCCATTTAATTAAACACAGATTTCTCTTATTAATGACCCCACCAACCTCTTCTGAACATTTAAGTCATTATAATATTGTTTTCTTGAAGGTGCCATCTCTTCAAAGACCCATTTAACTGAGAGTTCGGCAGCTCGCTCTGATGAACATTAAAGGTTCCAAAACATGCCTTTGGAGAAAAGTAAGAAAGACATTCTTATACCCTGGCCAACATTTATCCCTGAAACAAAACAGAAATACTCATAATGTGTTTCCTGGCCTTTGTTTAAATCTTGGTCTGTGTGAACTGGTTGAACAGTGCTCTGTGACATCCTGAAACCAGAAAAGAATGTTCTTGCGAAAACTGAAACCCGGGTCAACATGTTGACCATGCAACTACCACCTACGTTTTCACACATTCAGCAAGCTGGTAGAAAGCTGTTTGTGATATTTTTTCATATTTGTCAATATAATAATAATTGTGGTATTGTTTCTGTTTAGTGATTGTATTCCTCAGATTTTAATGTCTCACAATTATCATCATCATAGCTGCTTAACTTCAAAGAACACCTTTCCTCATGCTATATTTTATATCTCCACTTCTAACTATGTTAGTTATTTTGAATGATTCCCACTTTGTGGTGACTAGGGAGAAATTGGATCTCATTCTGTGGACACAGAATGCAGAGTTCTCCTTTGCTGTCTCTAATATCGGCCCACAGCCTTATAGGCCATTTTCAAACTATGTCCAATTGGCATGCACAGACTGGAGTGCCAACCATTATGTAAATAATCTCTCTTCTCAAAAAAGTGAACAACTTGTGTGGAATTTCTTTCTGTCCAGCTGTGAATTATTGTTGGAGACTTTAAAAATGTTGAGTTAAAATAAACTTTGCTTTACTCCCCCCATCGCTTTACCTTTATTTTCTTACCTAAAGTAATACTGTATTGAGTTCACCCATTTTAATTTACCCTTTGTTTAGTCCATCTTCCCCATATTAGCTTAAGGAGAATAAATCACTTTCTCATTGTTTGTCAAGGTCCCAGATGTCCTCTTGTTTTCACTGCTTTGTTATTAACTGATACTTTATTAGCACAACATTATGAAGCCTAAACATGCACAAGAAGGTCTGACTAACAGGGCTTGCTGCAAATTGTCACATTTAAAAATAATCTATCTGTTGATATTTCTGTTACCACATAATGCCTGGACATTAATACATTGTGATTATTTCACTGCATGGTGTCATAGGGAAACATCTGATTCCCAGATACACTCGGGGGAACCTTACCATCCAGTGAAAACTGTGCATATTGTCCAGATAAAGGCTGTTTTGAAAAGACATTCTGGACACTTGCCTCAGTAAATGTAGCGATTAAAAATAGCTTGATAAAATTGAGCCCAATGAATACTTTGAGGCTTAAAACAATCTGGTGTGCAAAATCTTAATAACGTCTATTACTATTTTCTCCTGATTCAGGTATTGTGTGCAAACCAATACACAGCAAATTCAGTTTCTGTGAGTGCTCGTTTGTTGAGGCAGTATTTTGTGAAGTTGGGGGTCTCAGATGGTGAAACCAATATGAGTCATAGAGTCATAGAGATGTACAGCATGGAAACAGACCATTCGGTCCAACCCGTCCATGCCGACCAGATATCCCAATCCAATCTAGTCCCACCTGCCAGCACCCAGCCCATATCCCTCAAAACCCTTCCTATTCATATACCCATCCAAATGCCTCTTAACTGTTGCAATTGTACCAGCCTCCACCATATCCTCTGGCAGCTCATTCCATACACGTACCACCCTCTGTGTGAAAAAGATGCCCCTTAGGTCTCCTTTATATCTTTCCCCTCTCACCCTAAACCTATGCCCCCTAGTTCTGGACTCCCCAACCCCAGAGAAAAGATTTGCCTATCTACCCTGTCCATGCCCCTCATAATTTTGTAAACCTCTATAAGGTCACCCCTCAGCCTCCGACGTTCCAGGGAAAACAGCCCTGTTCAGCCTCTCCCTGTAGCTCAGATCCTCCAACCCTAGCAACATCCTTGTAAATCTTTTCTGAACCCTTTCAAGTTTCACAACATCTTTCCGACAGGAAGGAGACCAGAATTGCACGCAATATTCCAACAGTGGCCTAACCAATGTCCTATCCAGCCGCAACATGACCTCCCAACTCCTGTACTCAATACTCTGACCAATAAAGGAAAGCATACCAAACACCTTCATCACTATCCTATCTACTTGTGACTCCACTTTCAAGGAGCTATGAACCTGCACTCCAAGGTCTCTTTGTTCAGCAACACTCCCTAGGATCAATCAGGCAGTGGTGAGGTTGCTGGGGTATCTTGAAATTAGGACGCTGATGACAGAAACCCTGCCAAGTGAGTAGCTGCCAGCCATTCAGAGATCAACAGCTCTTGTGATCAGCAGTGCCACTGATGAAGCCATGAGTCCTTCTTGAAATACCTGACCCAAAGGCTGAGGATTACAGAGCACCCAGTCTAAGGTAAGCAATGCTAAGGGTGGGAATTGGGGCAGTGGTTTGTTTCATTGGGCAGGAACTGATTGATTTAGATTTAAGGGCCAACCTGTGCCTGTGCCTGAGCTGATAGGTGACCTACAGTATGCATATCATGCATACTGCATAGCAACGCGGCCATCTGAAAGTGGTCTATTCCCAGTCCTGGCAGGTTGAGACCACTTCAAGCCTTAAAGGTGGGTGGCAGGGCAACAAGTTCAACCATGGGCCTTCCTGCCCTGAGGTCTGCTCAAAGTGGGCAACTGCAGGGTGGAGGTATGCTACCATCCCACCAGTTACACATCTTTCCACCTCCAAGTGCACCAGCTTGGAGAGCCCATCATTCTGCCCTGGGATGACATTGAAGAGGGGACGTTCGTAAGATATCCAGATGCAGGTATTGAGTATAACCAACACACCTCAAATATCACAGCACCTGCTTTTTAGTTCAGAACTTCACATTCATTTTATGATTAAGCAATAAATTTGAAAGTCCATGCAAAGTTGATGGATGCATTCTCATATTATTGTAATGTAATGAACCAGAGGGAGTACAATTGATAGAACCATTCTTAGCTAATTTTCTGCTGTCACCCACAATCTATCAGATTTATTGAATTCAATTCACTGCATGCCAGGGAGAGATTTGAACACATAAAAGTAGATTTCCAACTTGTTTTCTTTCCCTGGAAAATGGGTGTCACAGGTCCTGGCAGTATTTGTTGCCTATCCTAAATTGCTCTTGAGAAGGTGGTGTTGAGTAGCCATTTAGAACTCCTGCAGTCCATTGTTTATGTTTCTGTATGATGGTGTAACTGATCACATGATTCTGACATCAGTATGAAAGAAGACGTCAGTATAAAATGAGTTTGTGAAGAGAGATGCCTTTGACACTATATTGGAGAGCTGTGTTTGATAATCGACAATGTGCAGTTGTAAAAAAGGGATTATAACAGTGCATAAGCAGTTGAGGAGCTTAACTAAGCCGGAAGAAGCAAGCAGCCTCAAGATGAATGTACGTGCAGATACCTACAGCCCAAGATACTCCAGACCCAGTATCTCAATGTGCAGATAGCAACACTGACTTAAAACACAAGGGAGAGAAATTTGATACAATCAAGTGGCTTTTTAGACCATTTCAGAGGGCAGCTAGAGTCAGTCATATTTTATGTGTCTGTAGTCACATGTAGGTCAGACCAGGTAGGGATGTCAAATGAGCTTCCTTGAATAACGCATGTGCCTACAGCATTATCCTAGGCTTCTGGATTTAGAGTTCAGTTATCATTATCCTATCATTTCCTCCTAACTCCAGCACTCTGGATTGGCTGTCCATTTTAGAAATTATCTGCATTTCACTCCTATCAGTTTCAGTCAAGTTCCATGAATAGTGTTTGATCCACAACTCCAGTTTCATATATGTATGTGGAGAGTTTAAAATCTATTGTGACACCTATTGTTTACAAAAATAGCTTGCATCTAAAAGACACCATTAACATAGAAAAATCCCCAAGCATTTTACAGGAGTGCTAACAAATAAAATATGACATTGAGCCAGATAAGGAACTATTCAGGTAGGTGATTAAAGCAGTGTCTTAAGGAAGAGGGTAAGATAACAAAGTAGTGAGATCTAATGCCAGAATTCCAGAATGCAGGGTTGAACATTGGACGGTCACCTGCCAATGATGTAGTGAAGTAAGATACAAGAAGGCTAGAATTAGAACATTGCACAGATTTTGCAGGGGTTAAAGGACTTGATAAAGTTGCAAAGTTAGAGACTATGAGGCCATTTTAGGATCTGACCATTACTGATCTAGCACTATAACCATAAGGTACTACAGAGCAGTTTTTACAGGCAGCCTTTGAAGTGATCAAACAGTTGAGCTCTGTGGTTCAAATTGTTCATGCTGAATGTTACCATGAACTACCAGTGTGGCTCATTAATTGGTCCTAAATCATGCTTTATAAAATGGACACACAACAAATTGGCCATACAACAAGTCAATTTACTTCTAGATTACAGCATCGTTTGGATGAATGAAAACCTGGTAAAAAGTCATTTGCACTCCATGCTATATCGCCAGTCAACAGGCCCAGGTCACTTTAATGCTTTGTGATTCCGTATTGTTGGGAAGGTGTGAAACAGTGGGCTCAATACTTTAACAAGTGCTTGTGTGTCCACTCACCCTCCATGGATCTGAACAGGCTGCCCACTTCAGTCATTGAAATGAAGCTCAGAATCTAACTCTGGGCACAGGTTCTGTATTTTCCATCAATTATGGATCTGAGGACAGGCCAAATTTCAATCTATTGCAAAACTCATCCCTGTTTATAATTGTGAACAATCGTATTACTCTTTCCTCTCTCTCTAAAGGTGAGTTCTGTATTTTTGTGCCCAGAATTTAATCTAGTTTACCCCAATTAGTGTGCAATGGAGCTTATGCATAACCATGATGATCATAACATTGGAGTGAAGGTATTGAAAAGGCATCTTTTACAATAACTCCAAACTACATGAGAAAAACAACTTCAACTGTGGGCCTCTTAATCCAAGCCTTAGAAAT
The DNA here is from genome assembly GCF_037043375.1 of Chiloscyllium plagiosum. Taxonomy (NCBI): domain Eukaryota; kingdom Metazoa; phylum Chordata; class Chondrichthyes; order Orectolobiformes; family Hemiscylliidae; genus Chiloscyllium; species Chiloscyllium plagiosum. The sequence continues at coordinate 86,526,634 of NW_028270144.1, forward strand.
CAGTTCCAAAGGGAGCAGTCATTAATCAGTACAAGTGACTCCTTCTAAAGCCCAAGGGAAATATGTCTGATTGATTGAACAGATTTTTACACAAGGGTGCTCTAAACTGTAAAGAAAGCACTTTAGCCAAACTGACACCTCCCCTTGAACTATAAAAAAAGGAAAATAATTGCTTATTTTTGCCTGTATTTTGAAAGTGAAATTTTCTCCTTCTTAAAAGCCAATCTGTCAATGATGCCTCATCTTTTATCCAATAGTCACAACAAAGATGAGCAGCTAGCTGCTTGAAATTAAATTTTCAGACTAGTCACAGGGGCTGAAAATTGGACCGAAGCCATGAGTGACCAGGGGGTCTGAATGCAGACCGGCCTGTGCCAGATGGAGGTGATGCAGGTAGCATATAAATGTTACGCTGCCTACTCACCTCCATGTTGGTGCTTTCAGCTCAGCACTAAATACATGACTGAGCAGCTGCAGACACAGCAGGGGGGCCAGGTTCACGACAGCCAGGAATAACTAAAGCCAGCCTGTATCTCTGAAAGGGGAGGTGCACTCTGACTGCAGCAGGGACTGGAAAGACTGGGAAAGACCTTTCATACTGGAAGAAGCCAAAGCAATGGAGCAGCAGGCCAGAGAGCCGCCTCCTAGATTCTGCATTTCAGTGCTGGAGATGGGAAAGATGAGATACGTCATCCTTCTACAGGGGGTCAGGTGGCCTTCCAGATATGCACAGGCTTCAATACATGGAGTACTTTTACATCTGGGGGTGGGGGGGGGGGGGGGGGGGGGTGCGGGGAGGGGCAGTGTGGTTTGAGCAGAGTGTCTGGAGCATACTGCCGTAAATGGTTGATAGAGTCAGAAACTTGCATCACATTGCATCACTCCAATATGCATTTGAAGTATTATAGTCTGCCAGACTGGAGCCAAGAACTGAAAAGTGGGATTATGCAATGCAGCACATTTAAGATGGCATCGAAAGAGTGGGCCAAATGGCCTCATTGTTTTGATCAATTCATAGAGTAAATAGAATCATAGAGATGTATAGTACAGAAACAGACCTTTTGTCCATGCCGACCAGGTATCCTAGATAAATCTCGTCCCATTTGCCAGCATTTGGCCCATATCCCTCTAAATTCTTCCTATTCATATACCCATCCAGATGCCTTTTGAATGTTGGAATTATATCAGCCTTCATCACTTCCCCTGGCAGCTCATTCCATCCACACACCACCATCTGCTTGAAGAAGTTATCCCCTAGGTCTCTTTTAAATTTTTCCCCTCTCATCTTACACCTCAGCCTTCTAGTTCTGAACTCCCTTTCCCTGGGGGAAGACTTTGTCTATTTATACTATCCATGGCCCTCATGATCTTACTAATCTCTATAAGGTTGTCCCTCAGCCTTTGACGCTCCAGGGAAAATAGCCACAAGTTTGTTCAACCTCTCCCTACAGATCAAACCCTTCAACCCTGGCAACATCTTTGTAAAACTTTTCTGAGCCCTTTCAAGTTTCACAACATATTCCATCATGCTGCAACTTTAACTGAGTGAATTTGTGATGGCCCCATGGTATTGTCACTGGACTATTAATCCAGAGACCCAGGTTAATGATCTGAGGACCCAAGTTTGAATCTCACCATGGCAGATGGTAAAATTTGAATTCAATGAAAAATCTGGAATTAAGAGTTTAACGATGACCATGAAACCATCGCTGATTGTCGGATAAACCCATCTGGCTCACTAATGTCTTTTAGGGAAGGAAACTGCCAACCTTATCTGGTCTGGTCTACATGTGACTCCAGATCAATGGCAATGTGGTTGTTGCCTAACTACCCTCTGGGTAATTAGGAATGGGCAATAAGCTCACATTCTATGAATGAATAATTTTAATTAAAATTGAAAATTGCACCATTCATTACATTATTTTGGAAATACTAACAAATTTTTAACTGCGATCGCCATTAGCAGACTGTGCTAATTTTAAAGGAGAGGAGATGAAAGGGGCCCTGTCACTACTTATTATAATTGATGGAGAAAATATATTTCCATCAGTGATAAGTATGATGTAAGAAACAAGGAATATTATGTGGCAGGAACAGGGTATGACAAATTTTGCCTCTACTTCTCATTTCAGAGTATAGGTGAATTATGACTGGAATGTCATTTGTTCAACAAGACCTGTCTTCACAGCTGAAGCAATATTTAATTTTTAACCTCTTAGGGGATTTTCTACAGTAAGCCCACAATGACACAGATGAGCAGCCAACATCACCAGGATGACTAGACACTGGCTCCATGTGCTTTGGTTCTAGCACAGTAGCTGAGATACTCCAGAACCAGGTGGGGGGATGTTTAGTGAGCCAGAACAATGTACACTGGGCAAAAACCCAAGGACAAGTGTGTAAGAAGAGCAGAAAAAGGAGAATAGTCATCAAAACATTTCTTAAGGAATTTTCTGATCTCTGAGTATAACTATGTTTCACTGTCAATCCAGTGTTTCCAGTGATCTCTTGTGGAGGTTCAACTAGCTAATGGGGAAAACTCTGGAGGAAAGTCAGAGTGAAACTGATGACCATGTTGTAGTGATTGGGATTAGGTTGATCTTGTTAATTACAAGGTTCTTGATTGGGGTTGTTAACACAGGCAAATCAGGAAAGCCTTGGCTGACCATAATAATCAGGAGAATATGTGGAACTGGGATTTGAGGTTTGTCCTCCTCTCCCTGTAAAATGGTTGAACAGTAGGGTTCGGGGCCTAGCTTTGCTGCTCCTCTCCCTTGTAAAATTGCTGTCTTTTGTGTACAGCTGTCAATGTTTTTTGTAAACTGTTTTGTAATTTGTTTAATAAAATAAAAAAAAAATAAAAAAAAATAATCAGGAGAATATGTGGAACTGGGATTTGAGGTTTGTCCTCCTCTCCCTGTAAAATGGTTGAACAGTAGGGTTCGGGGCCTAGCTTTGCTGCTCCTCTCCCTTGTAAAATTGCTGTCTTTTGTGTACAGCTGTCAATGTTTTTTGTAAACTGTTTTGTAATTTGTTTAATAAAATTAAAAATAATCAGGAGAATAAAATAAGCACTACCGCACTTAGGTGGTAGTGTGGGGGCTAAAATAAAAAAAAAATAATCAGGAGATTTGAATCTCCTCAGATGAGGACTGACTCTAATTTAGCTGGCCACAGACATTGTATTGTGCACTAGTAAATAAAGGGTGACTTGGTGATGGGACACCAGCTTTTTCAAAGGGTGGAGAAATGACCTTCCTTGGCTGGAGTGACTAGGAACCATTTATCAGCAGTTTAGTCTTGAAAGGGAAAGGTATTAATTTCATGATATCATGTTCAGGTCGTGGATTCAATGTAGGTTAAGTGTAGTTTCATAGAATATGCAAATGTTGATGTTGTAACTGATGGTGCTACTCTGACGTTAGCATCAGTAGTGTAGGAGTACAGGCTGGAGAGAAACCTGTATTGGAGCAGGACTAAGTTTGCACTAGAATACTGCTTTCAGTAATGTATATGCATATATAAGTATTAATAAGGCATGTTACAAGATGGAAGAGAACCAGACAGCCTATATTCTAGGATAGCCAATGAACTAAGGATGTTTGAGATCAAGAAGACTGAAAGCCTAATCAAAGGGGAGTGGCTTAATAGGATGGATATGATATCCATTGCCCACTATGATCCGGTGTGGTCATAAAGCATGCATGCAGTGTTGTTAGCATAAAGCATAACGAAACAAAAGCCAAATTATAGCATAAAGTCTGTAGCGCCTCCAAGTAAAAAGTCTATTTTATTGTGATTCGGAGATGCCGGTGTTGGACTGGGGTGTACAAAGTTAAAAATCACATGACACCAGGTTATAGTCCAACAGGTTGGACTACAGCCTGGTGTTGTGTGATTTTTAACTTTATTTTATTGTGGACATGTTGAACAGGGTTGAGACATATTTAGATTGGCATTTAAGTGAAGCTTTTGTTAATTAGTACACGCCTTAAAATTCTTCCCATTCTAACCTGGGGTTTAGAAGTCATGTCTTCAGAATCTGATTCTGTATTTTCCTTTCTCATTGGATGTGATCTAGCATCCTCTTACACTTGATCCTTGGTAATACATGGGCAAGTGTAGTATTTAACAGACCACCAAGTGGTTTGATAATTTATTGAGTCAAAACAGTCTCCTGATATCTTCAAGAATTGTTTGTTCATTATTTCCTGGAGAGGATGCCCCATGTTCCTGCACTTCGTTGTGTTGCTGTTAATTTTATCAAGTGGCTCTATCATGAGCAAGGCTGTAGGAGACTACTTTGGTCTTTGAGGAGGCTTCCAGCTCTTTGAGTAACACGATGCATTAGAATGTTGGAAATGAAAGAGATCATGACTGTATCAAGGTAGAAATTACTTGCATGAATAATTTTAAACTTCTGTTTCCAAACCTGTGGTACAATAATGGAATGAAATTAATTTATGTTCTTAAAGATTATAGGACTGGTGTTAAGGGCCCTATAACCACATCCAAGCCATCAATAATTTGGGAAAACCTGCCACATGAAAAAGTGCAGTGTTCTCTCATGTCGTTGGCATATTTCCAGAGGGAAACTGATGAAGGAGTTTGCCTTGGCAGACATGGCATCTATTACTTGTATTACACATTTCATTTCTAGTTGAAAAATGTGACATCTAATTCTCAACATTACATGAAAGGGGTCTGCAGTAAGATAAACTGGATAGCTATTGGAGGTGCCCTATTACTGAGCTTGCCCAATAGTTTATTTTGCAGGCTCAGCATAACTCTACAACTGAAAGGAACAATTCACCTGAAACATTAAGTCTTTCTCTCTCTTGGATGCTGTCAGATCTGAGTATTTTCAGACATTTTCAGTTTTTATTTCATATTTTCAGCATTTGCAGTATTTTGCTTTTAGTGTAATTCTATGACTGTCTTTATGGTGAAGCTTAAATGGCAAAAAACAAGTCGTCTTAGAAGCTATGGTTTCATCTAAAAATACATGAGGTTGGCTAAGGATGGGTAGAGGCAAAACACCTCATGTAAATGGGTTTCATCAACATTAATTCCTCAGATATCCTTTCTCTGATTCAAAAGTAAACCAGAGAAACATTAAGGAATGCTGAACTGTGCTGGGTTCTTTTACACTTCTACTTCCAACAAGCCAAAAGTGGAAAACAAAGTCTATAAATTAACTTAACAAACGCAGAATATTTTGCCAAACGGGAGAACTAACAGCAGACACAATACACAAGCAGTTCAAAAAGCAGCACTGCAGCAAAACGAAGCTTGGTAGCTAATAATGGTATGAACAAAGTGCAAATTGGAAACGTGTGTATACTAAATCAATATTTAATATACACATGGGTGTTTGACGACTTCTGTGTTCTTTTAACTAAAAAAACTGATCTGATAATTGCAGGTAACTGGTCAATTATAGGGTAGATTTTACAAATTTACTCTGAGTTTCCTGTTCTGAAACTGCGTGAGAGGAATTTGGGTGGGAATTTGCATTAATGGGTACCTGATGTTTTGCCTGTCCACTGAAGTAAATTTTGCAGAACCTGCTGATCTGTTCGGTAGAAAATTTGATAAGTGCGCCTGGTGCATAAATGTGTAAAATCTATGCTTCCGTGCAGAGAATCTGAAGACATAACAAGGCTATTGTTGGAAATGAGTAACAGTCTTCAGTGCATCAAATAGAATCTGAGTAGAAGATACTGCTGTTTGTGTATCAGGAGAGAAAAAGCTCAGTCTTTCTTAGCTCATTCTCCAACCTTGAATTATTCCTTTGGGCAGGTTATTTCCAACTACCTTACTGACGAGATAATTCTATCAGAGGAAAAGTATTCATGGATGCTTATTAGAGCTGCTCTATAGTCAACAGTAAGAAGAAGTTGCAACATGACTTGCTCTTAAATCCCTAGCCACTGATAGGAGAAAATTCTGAGGTTACATCTAACCCTTCATCCTTAGTGAAGGGCAGTTAAAAGTGAGAAAACTGAGTCCAAACTAACAACTTGTGGAATTACTCTGTGGGTGGATAACAAACCGCCTCAAGTATGTGGAAGCTTGATAAAGTTTGATGGATATATATCCAGTAAATTCCAATGCAGGTTTTTGTGGGAGCTGAATGGCTTTCCTGGTTTGAACAGGTTCCTTTTGTAAGCTGGGTTTCCTCTGGTCTCCGTAGGGAAGTTCATGGCTTTCCCCCTCAATACTGTCACTGGACCCTCCCATGAAAACACCTTCCTACTGCTTAGCCAGAATGCAATGCATAGCCAAGAATTTGTTACACTACCTTTTTTACACCCACATTTCGCAATCTCCATCTGCCAGCAGCCGCAACATCCCTGTCTGCACCATATTCTGTTGGGAAGTGGATCATGCAGCAGCAATTAAACGGGGGTTTGTTGATAAACTCATTAAGCTTTCCGTTCCTTCTGCTGTGTTGGTATCAGCAGCATGGAATGGTTTTCTGCACCAAATTAAAATCGACACTGAGAAAAAATGTTATCCTTTGAGTGTGGAATTACTAAACTCTATTTTTTCATTGGAGCGTACTGCACTGCAACATCATACCATTCAACAGACTACATTTAAACTGAAGGACGGTTATGAAGCACTTCCCATTTAATATATTATTTTTCAACACATGGGCACATTTATCCTTATTGACCATTGCTCTTCTACCATATGACGGACTAATCAAGCAACCAGAAAATTATTTAAATCTCTGATTTATATCTGGATTTCCTAAACGTGCAAGTACCATACTATTTTTGAAGGTTGTATTAGTGGTTTCGAACAAAATTGTCAGTGAGTCTCAGGTTGAAGTTGCTCACCTTCATCAAAATTTAGCGACTCAGAATAAACCTAGACTCATCCAGTAGATTTGAATCTAAATTGGATGTAAAATGTGTTGGTAGAAGACACAAAATACAATGATGCTAAAAGGAAAATATCAATGGAACAAGATAACACAAAAGCAAGCATGACTAGATGCTGCTTGAGTTAAATTGAGGTACTGGACTCATTTTTACCAGCACAATCTGTTTCACACTGTACCATGCGCAGTGTTAAATATTCACATTCTGTGCCAGTGAAAACTATTAGAGCTGTTTTTATCTGCTGCAATTTGTGGCATAATTCATTGAAAAGAAATGGGACACAAGGCAGTCTTTCATTTTGTAAAATAAAAACTTCCCACTAATATTGAAAGCTGTGGAACACCTATGCCTGGGAATATTTGATACTCTACGAATTTCAGACAATTAAGGCTACCCTATCACAAAATATTGATATGTTTTTCAGGTGTTCTGAAATAACTGCAGAGTTTCACTGAGTATTTAGTTTTTTCTTCCCTCCCATCTTTAGTCACTATAATTGAGTAAATCAGCTGCTTTCTCTGCCACTCAATGCTAGAATCACTGGTGCATACTTACCTTCTACCAGGCTACGGCACTGTGTTTCACAGCATCCATGTACTCTGCCATTGGACAGACACAGAAAAGCTCTCTCTCTCTCTCTCTGCCAAATGTATCAGTTCCAGTTTATTCAGATGTAGTGCCTGATTGATCAAGAACAAAGGAGTGGACAGTACAAACTGTGTGGCTTCATTGCAAACAAATGCTAACTTGTGTTTTGCTTTTTCTGTGTACATCTGCCAAAAATCAACTCCTTTATGCTGAAAATGTGTGCCACAATTATAACATATTAAACTGGGCCCACTGTGTGTGCAACACTGATGCCCCTATGAAGTTACCTATTTATTTCTTGTCTGGCACTCGTGAGCATATTATGTCATGGTAACAACATGCAAACAAACTGAGCAGCCAATTTCTGCACACAATAAAAGATCCAATCACTCCATACATCCCCCACTATGCTCAACACCTGGTGCATGAAGTCATCAAAATCATATACTTATTCCATTAGTGACAGACTGGTACCATGGTTGACTGCTCCAGTCTGTTCTGGTACATTTTATTTGTGGTATAAACAGTAGGTTTTATATGCTATTTAGCCATACATCATTCTACCTCCATTATATAACCATGAAAGGACATTGCAGATGACCAATATACAAATATAGCATGCATGAAAGAAGAAAAAGGTAGGATTTGTAGAGCCATAACCCACTACCAGCATATCCAATACCAGAAGCAGAAACGTCTTTTAAACCTGTGCCAGCCACTATACTGTTGATATGTGATAAGAACATCGTGTGTGGCAAATCAGTCAGCAGAGAAGTCAGTTCCTTTGATCAATGCAAATGTAATACACTGTACTAGGGCTGTAGAAATGTCCTTAATGAAGAAAAACTGATTGATGTTGGAAGGACAACCTTATAATGGATAATAGATTTGTCTCAAGATCTTTAGTTATTAACAATCATGAACATTTACAGGTTTTTTTTATCATTCAGACTGAATGGGTGATGGGGTTAGCAGTCTTTGGGGAAACACAGCAGGCAAGTCCAACAACAGAACAGCAGAGCAGATGCTGTGGAATTTTACTGAGCTTATTTGGCATGCACAAGAAACGGACCCACCAGGGACTTGGCACCTTTCATTGTTGTGTGTCTAAAATCATTTAAGCAAAACAAAGATCATTAAATTGGAGGGCACAATTGCTAGAAATTGGCACAAAGGCACAGCCTGTGAAACATTTGGGCTTCATCTTGATTTATGATATGACAGAGTTTGCATAACTTTGTCGCTTTTTGGAGTTGTCACTTTGACCATGTTAACTAATTCATAACTATTAGTGAAGCAGTCTTTTACTGTAATGGAAACACAAAGTTTGTTTTTATAAAAATCATAAATAACAAATAAAGACACAGGAGCATATAATAGATCTTTAAAAAGCACTTTAATCTCAATGTATGCAAACCTGCATCAACAATTGGTGTATATTCTCTCAAGCACTGTGCAATAAAACTCTTCAATGGCTTAAAATTAATGTAGGTAATCTTCTAAATATGAATTATTTCTAAAATATTGGTATATTTTTGTTAATTGACTTAATAATAACTCATTTTACTATAGTCTCTTTTTACATACAGAATTATCACAGCACAGAAAGAGATCATTTGTCCCCATGCTCCTGCACTATCTCTAAATAAACAAAGCACCTGAAGACCTTCATCCCATAACCCTGCAGGTTCTTCCTTTTATGATTACAATCCAATTTCTTTTTGAAATCCTCACATGTATACCCCAGCTCTCAGGCAGTGCTGATCTGATCTTAACTGTTTGCTGCCTGTCACAGTTTTCCCTCATGTCAACAGCTTTTTAAATATGTACCATTCTGTTCTCAATCCTTTCACTAATGGAAACAATTTTCCCCTTCTACTCTGTCCAGATCATTGGCAACACAAGACAAAATGTAAAGTAAAAATAATGTAGGCAACACGTGCCTTTAATGGTGGGATTAAGTGCTGAAAAGCTAATGAAGCAAAATGAAATTGAGATAAAGAAATCAGTGGACCAGGAACGTATAGAAGAAAAACACATGGCAGAATTTTCCCATTCTGCTGAGGTGAGAATAACGACAAGAACAATGAGAAAATACATTGAGAATTAAAAAGTCAGATTCTTTGCAAGACGACAATCTCTCCACTAACATCAGGACAATGAAGGAGCTGTTCACTAACTTCGTGAAGCAGAGTGGAGGGCAAGCTCCAGTCTGCATCAGTGGTGTGAGACAGAGAATCCCTACAGTATGGAAGCAGGCCATTCAGTCCATCCAGTCCACACCCACCTTCTAAAGAGCATCATACCCAGACCCCATCCCTTGACCCCACATTTCCCATGGCCAACTCACATAGTCTGCACATCCCTGGACACTGGGCAATTTAGCGCGGCCAGTCCACCTAACATGCACATCTTTGGACTGTGGGAGAAAACTAGACCACCTGGAGGAAACCCACACAATTATGGGGGAGAACGTGCAAACTCCGCACAGTCAACTGAGGGTGAAATTGTACCTGGGTGCCTGGCGCTGTGAGGCAGCAGTGCTAACCACTGAGCCACCATCGCTCCCCTCAAACCTGTGTGCCTAATGCTGTGAGATGGTCCAGAGTGTCATGTTCTGGGAGTGATGATGATCAACGATCTGTCCTGGTCCACCCTGGATATGATGGACAAGAAAGCACATGGATATCTCTACTTCCTCAGGAGACTAAGGAAATGCAACAAATCCACATATACTCTTCCTAATTTTTTAAAAATGCATCCTGTCTGGATACATCACAGTGTAGAATGTAAACTGCACTTCCTAGGACAGCAAGTAAACTGCAAAGAGTTGTAAACACAGCACCCTTCATGGATGATGTAGCAGTGACTGGTTGTGTGACAGCTCTTCAGAGCTAGAAGGCAAAAATTCAGAAATAGTGTTGATGTGGAAAGGAAGAGGTCCATGGTTGCTGCAAGTTTTACTTCACTCCAGACAGAAGGATGAGGAAGCAGACGTTGAAGCATTGCATAAAGCATATAGTCATCCTGAATGTCTTTGGTGCCACCAGATGCAAAGACCTCAGTCACAACCCTGCAGTGGAGCACTATCTGCTCAGCAGGTATACCTTATATTTCACCTTGCCCTGCAAGACAGGGAAGAGTGTTGGTTAATTTGTTGTAATGTTTTTACATGTTGTGCCTTCAACAGCTGAATAGCTGGAGGCATGTGGAAGCTGTGAGATGTGTGTGTGTGAAACTAGAAGCAGACCAGTAGTGATGTGAGCGTGAGGTAGAAGATTGGAAATTTCGTGTGAGTTCTGATCTCTGAAGGGCCTGATGTTCCTGAAGCAGTATGAGAGGCCGAGTCGGTGATGCTGTTGAAAGATGCACTGAGGTCAGTGTTGGGTCACTGAGCTTTGTTTGGTACTACAGCCAGATCATCAAGACTAAATCCTGGGCACATGTACCCATTCCTTCCACAGGATCTGACAAAAGATATATCCTGCTCCTCGGATACTGCCTGACCTGCTGTGCTTTTCCAGCACCATACTCTCGACTCTGATCTCCAACATCTACAGTCCTCACTTTCGTATAAGAGGTACATCCTACCAACCTCTGAAAACATAGCTTTCCTTCTCTTTTTGACCTCCATCTCTGGCCTCTGATGCTACCAGAGGGAAGTACCTGTCAAGAACAACTTGAATCTTTTGGAAACAGTAGAGACAGATGACACTGCCAGTCTGTGAGGCGGCCAGGTCTGTTGATCAAAAGTTGGCGTGGAGGCAGATCCGAGGAGTCAGACATCGCACAGAGCCGTGGTGATAGGGGACTCCATAGTGAGAGGAACTGAACAGGGTTTCTGTGGCAACAGGCGGGATTTAAGGATGGTGTGTTGCCTCCTGGTGCCAGGATTAAGGACATCGCAGACAGAGTGCAGGAAATCCTCAAGGGTGAAAGTGAAGAGCCAGAGGCGGTGGTACATGTCGGCACAAATGATGTCGGGAAGAAGAGGAGGAACATACTACAGCGGGACATTGGAGAACTAGGAAGAAGGCTGAAAAGCAGGACGACCAGGGTGGTTATCTCCGGTTTGCTTCCAGTTCCTCGGGCTAGTGAGGCCAGAAACAGGGAGATAATGGACTTGAATGTGTGGCTGGGGAACTGGTGCAGGAAGCAAGGATTTAAATTCTTGGATCACTGGGGTATGTTTTGTGGTAAGCATAAATTCTACAAGAGAGACAGTTTGCACTTTAATAGGTGGGGGACCAGCATTCTGGCAGGTAGGCTTGCCACTGCAACACAGCTACGTTTAAACTAAATAGTGGGGGGGCGGGGAGGGAACAAACTGGAAGTTTAAGAAGGAAATTGAAGGGAAAGTTAGAACAAGGGAAGTCAAGAAAGACAACGGTATCAATGAAGCAGAAAACTCAAAAAGGGATCATGCCGTAAGGTTGAGTGAAATAGGGGTTGATAGGAAGGGTGAGGGCAGTATATATGAATGCACGAAGTATTAGAAATAAGATAGATGAGCCTGAGGCTCTTTTGGAAATTGGCAGATACGATATTGTGGGGATAACTGAGACGTGGGTTCAAGGGGACAGGGCCTGGGAAATGAATATTCAAGGCTACACATGCTATCGTAATGTCAGACTGATGGGCAGAGGGGGTGGGGTATCCCTGTTGATAAGGGATGATATTCAGTCCCTTGCTCGGGGGGACCTAGAATCAGGGGATGTAGAGTCAGTATGGATAGAGTTGAGAAATTCTAAGGGTAGAAAGACCCTCTTGGGAGTTATCTACAGGCCCCCAAATAATAGTATGGATGTAGGGTGTAAGTTGAATAAGGAGCTGAAATTGGCCTGTCGCAAAGATGTTACTACAGTTGTTATGAGGGATTTCAACATGCAGATAGACTGGGAGAATCAGAATGGTATTGGACCTCAAGAAAGAGACTTTGTGGAGTGCCTCCGAGATGGATTTTTAGAACAGCTGGTGCTGGAGCCTACCAGGGAGAAGGCAATTCTGGATCTGGTGTTGTGCAACGAACCAGAATTGATCAGGGACCCCGAAGTGAAGGAGCCATTAGGAGGTAGTGACCATAATACAATAAGCTTCAATCTGCAATTTGAAAGGGAGAGGGTACAATCGGTAGTGACAATATTTCAATTGAATAAAGGGAACTATGGAGCTATGAGGGAGGAGCTGGTCAATGGTGCAATACCTTAGCAGGGATGACAGTGGAGGAACAATGGCAGATATTTCTGGGAATAATGCAGAAGTTGCAGGATCAGTTCATTCCAAAAAGGAAGAAAGATCCTATGAGGAGGCAGGGGTGGCCGTGGCTGATGAGGGAAGTTAAGAACAAATATAACGTCAAAAGAGAAAAAGTATAACATAGCAAAGATGAGTGGGAAAACGGAGGACTGGGAAGCTTTTAAAGAACAACAGAGGATTACTAAGAAGGAAATATGCAGAGAAAAAAATGAGGTATGAAGGTAAACTGGCCAAAAATATAAAGGAGGACAGTAAAAACTTTTTTAGGTTTGTGAAAGGGAAAAAAGATGGTTAAGACGAAAATTGGGCCCTTGAAGACAGAAACAGGGGACTACATTACGGGGAACAAAGAAATGGCAGAAGAGTTGAATTAGTACTTCAGATCTGTGTTCACTGGGGAAGACACAAGCAATCTCCCTGAGGTAACAGTGGCTGAAGGAACTGAACTGAAGGGAATTTATATTTGCCAGGAATTGGTGTTGGAGAGACTGTTAGGTCTGAAGGCTGATAAGTCCCCGGGGCCTGATGGTCTACATCCCAGGGTACTGAAGGAGGTGGCTCTAGAAATCGTGGATGCATTGGTGATTATTTTCCAGAGTTCGATAGATTCAGGATCAGCTCCTGCGGATTGGAGGATGGCTAATGTTGTCCCACTTTTTAAGAAAGGAGCGAGAGAGAAAGCAGGAAATTATAGACCAATTAGTCTGACCTCAGTGGTGGGAAAGATGCCGGAGTCAATTATAAAGGATGTAATTATGAGACATCTGAATAACAATAACAGGATAGGTCAGAGTCAGCATGGACTTATGAAGGGGAAATCATGCTTGACTAATCTTCTGGGATTTTTTGAGGATGTAATTCTGAAGATGGACGAGGGAGATCCAGTGGATATAGTGTACCTGGACTTTCAGAAAGCCTTTGATAAAGTCCCACAAAGGAGGTTAGTGAGCAAAATTAGGGCACATGGTATTGGGGGCAAAGTACTGACTTGGATTAAAAATTGGTTGGCTGACAGGAAACAAAGAGCAGTGATAAATGGCTCCCTTTCGGAATGGCAGGCAGTGACCAGTGGGGTACCACAGGGATCAGTGCTGGGACCGCAGCTTTTTACAATATATATTAATGATATAGAAGATGGTATTAATAGTAACATTAGCAAATTTGCTGATGATACTAAGCTGGGTGGCAGGGTGAAATGTGAGGAGGATGTTAGGAGATTACAGGGTGACCTGGACAGGTTATGTGAGTGGACAGATGCATGGCAGATACAGTTTAACGTGGATAAATGTATGGTTATCCACTTTAGTGGCAAGAACAGGAAGGCAGATTACTACCTAAATGGAATCAAGTTAGGTAAAGAGGCAGTACAAAGAGATCTGGGTGTTCTTGTACACCTGTCAATGAAGACAAGCATGCAGGTATAGCAGGTAGTGAACAAAGAGTATAGAAGCAAAGAGGTTCTTCTGCAGCTGTACAGGGCCCTGGTGAGGCCGCACCTGGAATATTGTGTGCAGTTCTGGTCTCCAAACTTGAGGAAAGACATTCTGGCTATTGAGGGAGTGCAGCGTATGTTCACGAGGTCAATTCCTGGAATGGCGGGACTATCTTATGTTGAAAGATTGGAGCAACTGGGCTTGTATACCCTTGAGTTTAGAAGACTGAGAGGGGATCTGATTGAGACATATAAGATTATTAAAGGATTGGACACTCTGGAGGCAGGAAACATGTTTCCGCTGATGGGTGAGTCCCGAACCAGAGGACATAGCTTAAAAATAAGGGGTAGGCCATTTAGGACAGAGATGAGAAGAAACTTCTTCACCCAGAGAGTGGTGGGTGTGTGGAATGCTCTGCCCCAGAGGGCAGTGGAGGCCCAGTCTCTGGATTCGTTTAAGAAAGAGTTGGATAGAGCTCTCAAGGATAGTGGAATCAAGGGTTATGGAGGTAAGGCAGGAACAGGATACTGATTAAGGATGATCAGCCATGATCATATTGAATGGTGGTGCAGGCTCGAAAGGCAGAATGGCCTGCTCCTGCACCTATTGTCTATTGTCTATTGTCTACATCCGAAAACCTGGGAGCACTCTCTTTGACTTGATAATCTATTTTCAGAACTTTTCCTTCCATCAAACACGTCCAAAGGTTTGTACATGCACCTTCCTTTTAAAAAGGACAAGTAGTCGTTAAGGAGTAAAAACAAAGTGCTGGAGAAATTCATCAGTGACGAGAGAAACGGTTAAAATTGTGAGGCTCCTATGACTCTTCTTTCAAGCTATCTGTCAGCTTAGTTAGCCATGCACAGTCCCGGGCCCCCTGCTGGGTGTGCAGCCAATCAGCTGTGTGCTTAGTGCTGGCTTCCATACCCCCATAGACATGTTAATAAGTAGGCAGCATGTTGTTTGCAGCTGTGTGCTTCACCAGGACCAGGCTGATCCTATGTAACACTGAGTCTAATTGAATCATTTCCCATCTACTTAGAATATGGTCCCCAGTTTCATTCATTTTATATCATCTTGATCACAACATATAAGTCAGCCCAATGTTTTAGATTATCCCATTTTTGGGGGGAGGGGAAGAATAAATATTTAGTCCTATTCTCAGCACATAAATCAACCTTTCCCCCCACTATTCAGCTAAGGAATGTATTTTTAAGCTATATTCACAGTATTAGATATTTTTCTCAGCTCAATACTTTCAGCACAAAAATAAAAGTTTAGGGTTACATTGTTGCATGGTACCAAGCAGGTGATATAAAAACCCACTTTTATGAAACATTTTGCAGCATGATATATCAAGAAGTTCATACTTTGTGAATTTTACATGAAATAATGTCATCAGTCGTTGCTGCAGGATAAAGAGCGGGGAACAAATGAAAAGATCTTTGCTTCATAGATATGGTGTGTGTGTGTGGCTTTACTCATTCTCCATTGCCTGGTTCAATAGATTTGCCAGCTGTTGGCAGAATTCAACTTTAATAAAATGCTTTTGCATAAAGAATTTCAAAAGGAAAATATCTGAGTAACATAATGCAGCTTTTGTAATCTGTGATTAAGATGACAGAAATCTGGAAGTGTTGGTATTAATCTAAAAAAAATGTTTTTTTGCACAATTTGTATGATTCTCGACTAATTTGGTCAAATTTATCCAATTTAATTAATCAATGTGAAGAAAGTAATTATTTCATGTTTTCTTAGAGTCTTTTCTGGCTATCCCACTATCCTTTCAGAATAATAAATGAACATAATGTTAAGATGATGTAACTTCTATTATTCAACCTGGACTCTTAAACTTTCTTCATAACATTTTCACTGAAATGTTTGAATTATAGAGTTATATGTACCAGAGGCAATCACTGATGTATGCATTTTTCCCAAGGAATTACAGACATTTGTCAAAATTCCAATCATGTGACATAGTTGTGCTGGAGAAATTACAACCATATAATCTGGCTCTCGTCTCTAATGTGGAACAATAACACGTCACCAATATCTGTTATGATCCACCTCAGTCAAGAAGAGGAAGAGAGGTCTGGAAATCTATTACACAGCAGAACATTATTAATAAATCTAATACTGAAAATGTATATATGAGAAAAGATGCATATGGCAAACAGCAACTCATTAACAAACAATATATCTACATGTCACTTTCAAATGTTCAGTCATAATTCTTGGTGGTACAAGTCAACCGTCCACAGTCACTATAGTAACCACACCACAATTAATAATAATAGCATGGAATAGAAGCATAGAGTTTTAGTTCTCATAACTCTTTTTACTCCTGACATTTTTGGCTTAGTGTTTCAGCCTTCAGCACATACCCTTCCTCCTCTGGACTAGCCATATAAATACTGTAGGTATACAAGCAGCTCAGAAACCAAGAACGCTGGTGTAATTAACCTTCTACCTTCCCAAAAGCTGTACCTCACTGAACACCATCCTGGACAAAAGCTGTCTGCCTAAGTGGTTTGTTTTCTACAGCCTTAAATCATTCACTCCCTCTACAGTCATAGAGTCATAGAAATGTACAGCATGGAAACAGACCCTTCGGTCCAACTCGTCCATGCTGACCAGATATCCCAATCCAATCTAGTCCCACCTGCCAGCACCCGGCTCATATCCCTCCAAACCCTTCCTATTCATATACCCATCCAGATGCCTTTTAAATGTTGCAATTGTAGCAGCCTCCACCACATCCTCTGGCAGCTCATTCCATACATGTATCACCCTCAGCGTGAAAATGTTGCCTTTAGGTCTCTTTTATATCTTTCCCCTCTCACCCTAAGCCTATGCCCTCTAGTTCTGGACTCCCCCACCCTAGGGAAGAGACTTTGTGTATTTATCCTATCCATGCCCTTCATGATTTTATAAACCTCTATAAGGTCACCCCTCAACCTCTGACACTCCACTCCAATGCACAGTGGCAGAAAGGTGTAATATCGACAAAATACACTGTGGCAACTCATTAATTTTAGGGTACGATGATAATGTTGTGGAATGTGACTCACTGAGCCCAAGACCCAGGTCAATGTTTTGAGGACATAGGTTTAAATCCCACTATAGCAGATGGTGGAATTTGAATTTAAGTAAAAAATCTGAAGTTTAAATGTCTAGTGATGACCATGTAACCACTGTTGATTGTTATAGTCAAATTCACTAATGTATTTTAAAGAAGATCTGCCATCCTTATCTGATCTGGTCTATATGTGACTCCAGGCCACAGCAATGTGGTTGACTTTTAACTGCAGCCTTGGCAATTAGGGATGGTCATTAACGCTGGCTTAGCCAAAGGCGACAACATCTACGAACAAATAAAAAAAAATTTCTTCATAGCACCTTCCAAGTCTATGACGTCTATCACTTCAAAAGACAACATTAGCAGAAACCAGGAAATACCACCACAAGTTCCCCTCACAGCTTCCTAATTTGGAACTATACCATCATTCCTTTGCTATTGGTAGGCCAACATCCTACACTCTGAAGGGTTCTCCCTGTCTTTGAGAAACAGATAAATGCTAGCACACTAGGTCTTGTTTGACACTTTAAGGGAAGAATTCCAATACATGCTTCAAAACTCATTTGCCTTTGCCAGTTGGGTTTTCTGAAGCAAGCACCGAGGTGATGGGGTATGCAACTTGTGAGTTGAAACATGAGTTTTGGATGACTTCAAATTAATGGATGGTAGAATGTAGGCCAACCAGTCTGAAACATGTTTAAGTTGTGATGTTTGAAGCTAAAGGAAAAATGGATAAGGATTCCAGCAGAAGGTGAGTTGAAACAGGTTGACGTTTAGTGAAGGTATTGAAATGGGAAACTGTGGTCTCCAAAATGACATGAATACTTGCTTGGAGTCATACCTGGCACCAAGGGAAATGTTTGCAGACACCTGGGAGGTCAGTCACCTCAGCCTCAGGAGGTCCTCAGGGTTGTGTCCTTGGCTCAAGCATCTTTATCTGCGTAAACAATGATCTTCCCTCCATCGTAAGGTCAGAAGTAGTATGTTCATCGATGATTGCACGATGCTCAGCACCATTCATGATGACTGGATACTGAAGCAGAGCATGTTCAAATGCAGCAAAACCTCAACAATATCCAGACATGGGCTGAAAATTGGTAAGTAGCATTAGCACCACAAAAGAGATGGACAATGACCATCTCCAACGAGAGAGAATCCATTTCACGTTCAATATCACTGAATGTCCCACTGTCACCACCTCGTGACCACCATTCACCAGGAATTGAACTGAATTGGCTATATAATACTCTGGTTAAAAGAGCAAGTCAAAGGCTAGAAACTTTGCAGGGGAATAACTCACTTCCTGACTGCCTAAAGCCTGTCAACCAACTATGAGGCATGAGTCAGGAGTGACATCGAATACTCTCCATTTGCCTGGAAGAGTACAGTTTCGACAACACCCAAGAAGCTTGACACCATCCAAGAAAAAGCATCTCTTTTTACAGGCACCACATCCAGAAGCATCCCCACCTTACACCTTGCTTAATAGTAACAGTGTGTGCCATCTACAAGATGTATTGTCAAAACTCATAAAACCTCCTTAGGCAGCACCTTCCTAATTCATGGTCACTATCATCTAGAAAACCAATAACAGATACATGAGAACACCATCTGCTGCAAGTTCCCCTCTAAGACAGTCACCATCCCACTTGAAAATATATTGTTTCTTTAATGAGATTGAATACAAATCCTGGAATTCCCTCCCTAGTGGCATTGTTGTTTACCTAAAGCATATGGACTGCAACGGTTCAAGAAGGCAATTTGACACCACTTTCTCAAGAGTAGCTAGGGATGGGCAATAAATGTTGGCCCAGTCAGCAATACCCAGATCTCATTCATGTATTAAAACAAAACGTCAAAAGCTCCTCCCAGGCTCACATGCTTGAACATCGTGGCTTAATCATAGACTGTTGCCAGGAAGAAGGGAGGTAATAGGAACTGACTTTGGAGTTGAGACTGAAAATGATAGCTTCAGTATTCCCAATATTTAATTCAAGGAAACTTGTGCTCATTGATTAGTGGATAATGGATAAACAATCTGATAATTTAGCAACAGTGGCCAAACTGAGAGAGCTGATGATGTGCATGTGAAATCTAATGCAGTACCTTTGAATTATATTGCAAAGTGGATGAGATATAGGAGAAGGCCAATGATTCATTATGCGGGGACACCAGAGGAAACAGCAAGAAAGATTCTCCGTCTATGATAAGATAGATAAGAATGGAATCGTGTGGGAGCAGTTCCACCAACTGGGCAACAGTGGGTTGGCTTCAGAGGAGGATGGTAAGGTCAGTTTTATTAAAAGTTGCAGACAGATCGAGAAAGATGAGGAGGGAAAATTTATCTTTATCGTAGTCACAAAGGATGCCACAAATCAGGTGCCACAGAATTAGCACAGTCACATTCACAATCATCAATTCTGAATCATTTGTAAAAACCAAGTCTTTTTACTTTTGAGATTTTTAAAAAAGTATTGTGGACTGAAATGAGAAAGGACTGTTTAAAAATGATTGTTTTGAAAGATTGTTACTTGTTTTGAAAAACAACTAACCCATCACTCATGGCAAGCATTGTGTAAATAGTTATTTGAACAAGAGGTAATGGAAGTTTGGGTTGAATATAAGCTGGAGCGGTGCGTTGTATACAGATGCAGTTGGGAGGCAACAAAAAGTTTTTTGGTCTATGGACTAGTGACCAGCTATCAATGAGGTAAGTCTTTAGCCTGTCAGCATCTGCGTGTTTGGTTCTTAGATAACTGAACAGCTTGGGCTGGGAAGAGGATATGGAGAGAAGTGATTTGCTGTCCATAAGCAGAGGAGCGCTTACTCTGTAGTCAAAACTCACTGTAAACCTGTAGAAAACCAACTCATCTTTCCTTCAGCAATTTTTTTTATCAATTGTGGTTTAACTGATACCTTTTTAACTTTTTTGAAGTGAACCAATGACCACGTGCTTCTTATTAACGGGTGGAAGCATCCAGAGAAAGACAACTGAGAAGCAATATTCTGACCAGCATAAGAATCATAAGGATCATCTCAGCAACCCATGAATAGGAACTACTGAACTGCCTTCTTGTTGCATGGTGGCACAGTGGTTAGCATTGCAGTCTCAGAGCACCAGAGACCTGGATTCAATTCCCGCCTCAGGAAACTGCCTGTGTGAAGTTTGCACATTCTCCCTGTGCCTGCGTGGGTTTCCTCTGGGTGCTCCTGTTTCCTCCCACAGTCCAAAGATGTGCAGGTTAGGTGAATTAGCCATGCTAAATTGCCTGTAGTGTTAGGTGAAGGGGTAAATGTAGGGGAATGGGTCTGGGTAGGTTGCTGTCCGGAGGGTCGGTGTGGACTTGTTAGGCCGAAGGGCCTGTTTCCACACTGTAAGTAATCTAATCTAATCATAACCTTCTTTACCCTATTAATTGCCTGTTTGTGTGTACATGTAAGGAGGAGTTTAGAAGGGGATTAAATATTAAATTTGTCATGTTACATGCTAATGGATTATAACTGACTACCTACAGCTAGAGTCTAATTACTGGTAATAAATAGGGATTACTCTTAAGTACAGAAACTTGGTCTGTGCTTTCAATCAACCAGGGTCTGGAAGTCAGGTAAATGGTGGAATTTTGTGAATGTATTTTTGGAATCTTTAACCTTTGTGATGACTTTGGTAATAGTAGGACTTGATTTCCAGTGCAATAGCATAGTGAAGGCATTGCATATTCCATGGCTCTTAAAAGTGGCAGTCAGCAGTGCATTTGAAATCAATAAGCCCCTAGCAACTCCATACTGAAACAGGTGCATTTGTTTTAGTCACAGATACATTATATGGCTTTTCTCCATTCACAGTAACTCCACGTATGGCTGTGCAGTCATCTGTTAGTGTTATCCTTTCACCACAGGGCTCACTTAGTTGGAAGACATGTGTAGTGGATGGAAAAATTAATTGAAAAAGGATTGTAGATGTGTCAATAAGACATAATGAACATGCACATTACAGACACTGATAACAATATCATAGTAAATCTCTTGTGAGATGGTAAATACATAGAAGTTAAAATGATTAAAATGATTAACAGAAATGAACGTGTGCCACTCACATACCCAATTAAACGCATGAGTAAGTGGTCATTCATATCAATACAAAAGTTAATAATGAAAATTAAATAGTAATTAGCTATCAGCTTAGTTC
Source organism: Chiloscyllium plagiosum (assembly GCF_037043375.1). Classification (NCBI taxonomy): domain Eukaryota; kingdom Metazoa; phylum Chordata; class Chondrichthyes; order Orectolobiformes; family Hemiscylliidae; genus Chiloscyllium; species Chiloscyllium plagiosum. Next base: position 86,548,069 of record NW_028270144.1, read on the forward strand.
AGTTGCTCAGATTCTCACCTCCCAGTAGGAAGACTGTGGATTCATATTCCAACCCCTGATTCGAGTCTTACACTGCAGTGAGATATCTCACTGCTGCTCTTGGAGAGAAATGTTTTCAGAATCATGGATTTTTTAATTGCTGTAAGAATACTTACTTTTTTTACCTTTTCTGACAGCAGGTTTCACCTGGAATATAATAAGCTTTTATCTTTTGTTTCTACAGCTTCTGAATATTGCATGACCTTGTCTGTAATGACTTGTATCAAGCTAAATGAATATTGAGCTGTGCAGAATTTTATAAGGGTCTTAGTGAACAAGCTATAGTGAGATTTGTAGCAGAATTGGAGAAGAAGTCCAGTGAGGCTAATTTCGACATTGGAGGAACCTTGGCCCATCGTCTATGCTTTTGACAAGTGATGTGGTGTGATTCTTGCCATTTCAAAGGAGTCATTGCCTGTTGAATGCCTTGTTAACAGGAGACAGTGAGGACTGCAGATGCTGGAGATCAGAGTCAAAAAGTGTGGCGCTGAAAAAGCACAGCAGGTCAGGCAGTATCTGAGGAGCAGGAGAGTCGACGGTTTGGGCATAAGCCCTTCATCAGGAATATTCCCTTCATCAGGAATATTCAGGCATAAGCCCTTCATCAGGAATGTTCCTGATGAAGGGCATATGCCCGAAACATTGATTTTCCTGGTCCTCAGATGCTGCCTGACCTGCCGTGCTTTTTCAGCGCCACTCTTTTTGACTCTGCCTTGTTAACAGCCTGACTTGCCCTTAGTAATATTCAAATTTGACCTCACCAAACATGTCAAACAAGCTAGACATTGAGGAGGCTCAACATTGAACTTACTGTTTGCTCTGAAGGACCTCCAAATTACCCACTATCAAACTGCCGCACAGGGCATGATTCATGTGCTCATTGCACCTGGCATTCATCAACACTTCACAATAATCATGGCATCTCTCTGGTATATTGTCAGTGCTCAGGAAGCCCAGAATTATATTGCAGGCATGTCAACAACTACTGTTGAAGGACTGATGCAGGAACATTTTCTCAAAGGGACAGGCACCTTGCTGAAGGATTGGATCAGGCTGCTCCTCAGGGGTCTTTGCTTACTCTCTTCATGACTGCTTCCTAAACATCGACCTGCATGCCCACATCATCCATGCCCTGGTTTGCCTTGCCATGTCAATTAGCCAATCATAGCAACCTTACCTTATTGCTCAGCAGACCTCAGGCTAAGGGAAGGTAGGCATCTTGCTGTATGGCAGTCAGGTGTCTGGTTGGGGTGATCTCCATCGGGTGGTCTGTGCCTCTGCTGTCAAGGAAGTGGGTCGTGGGTCTTTCCCATGTCTTCATGGAAATCAATCTGGGGACAGGGGTTTGGATCCTTCTTGTCTGGAGGTGTCCAGGTTGGTCACTCAAGGGCATGAATCTGTCGGATGCACCCAGAGTAACAAAATGGACAGGGCCCTTCGTTGTGTCTGACCCATTTCCTGCACCTCTACCCTTACCTCTCTCTTCCATCCCACAATGCTGATAGGGTCTCCCTGGTCCTCATTTATCACCCTATCAGCCTCTGTATCCAAAAGATCATTAGGTGCCAGTTACTCTTCAGAGGGTCGGTGTGGACTTGTTGGGCCAAATGACTTGTTTCCATATGCAGAGATTCTATGATTCTATTTCCGTCAGTTCCAGCTTGATGCTATCACCAGACATGTATTCTCCTTCCCTCCCTTGCCAGCCTTCCCTCAGGACACCCTGGTCCATTCTTCCTCCACCCCCAACACTTCCCTGCAGCCAATAATTTCAGAACCTCAACGCCTTCCTCTATATCATTTACCAACCTCCACACCTCTGCTACTGTCATAGTATGAGTAGCATGAGCTACTTTCAGAACAGCTAACTCATTTTAACCTATTTTTAGTCCACATCATCAGCTCTTCTCTCTCCCGGCTTACCATTATCCAGCCATTTATCTCTCAACTATTGTTCTCTCTTTCTGGGCTCCATCTCCACCTATTCACTTACTCCTGCCCTCTCCCCCAACTCGGCCTTTACCATATGTACCACCTTCTCCCAGATACTCATAATTTTAAAGTGGGGTCATTGGATCTGAAATGTTAGCACTGCTTTCTCTCCACAGTTTTTTTGCCAGAGCTGCTGAGTTTTTCCAGCAATTTCTGCTTTGTTCCAGATTTCCAGCATCTGAAGTTCAGTGCTTTATTTTAGAGAAGAGCTAAGGCTTTGTCGGGTAGGTCTCTGCTGTGAACTTGGGATAAGGAATGGGGTTATGACTGCCCAACCCTATTTCACTTTGAGAACCCTTTCATCTGGCAGAAAGAAAGGCCTTCTCACATTCCAGCCGTGATAAATTTCAGCGAACGTGCCAGAGTTGAATGAAAATTGTGCTAACTCACTGCACCTTTCAGTCTGTCGCTTACACAGTGATCAATTTGAAGAACTGTGCAGTGTTCCTCACAGTTATACTATTTTCAGTGCATCCAACAGCTTCCTAACTCTTCAGTATCTTGTGTGATAAACATTCTTACATCAAAATCAAAATGTATTTGTCATTTGAACAGCAAAGAGCATGGTACAACCATTGCACAGGTTTATTGTGGTAATTTACTTTCAGTGTGAACTATGTTGTTGAATAATGTGTTTGATTTGAGCATATTTGCACAGCAATTATGTGAAGAATGCTAGTGGGAGAAAGGTACTGAATGAAGGGATCATTCAATAGTAAAAATAATAGCGGTGCTGTTTCTTTCAAAAGAGCTCAAAGTAAGTACAACTGTTGTACTTACAGTAAGGAAAAACTTGCACTCATTTAAAAAGCATCTGAAAGCCTCTGGTGATTCTTATCATTGGTTTATTATAATTAAAAGGCAGGGGTGAAGGTTGAGGTGAATGCGTAGCAAGTAAGACTGTGTCAAAGGATAAACCCTTCCATAAATGTTTTTTTTAATTTCTCCTTCATGTGTATGATCAGTTGCAGATGTAACTTTGTTAAAAGTATCTCAACACCTTTTTTAAAGAGGCATTACCATCGCTTTGCACTCAGCTCATAATTGGAATTTAACTGAATAAATGGACATTTATGTAGCAGGTTAAATCTTTTTGGCACTGTGGTTCACAGCGAGTACAAGACTTCAGTCCGTTATCAGGCTGAAAGCTTTTTGCAGTACCTTGACACTGTCAAGACCTAGTCAAATTTATTTCCCCGGGCTGGAAAGAAAACCCTTTTGGACTCTCTGAGCAGAATTCCAGCATTTAGACACTTGTTTTCTGAATGTAATATTCTATTTTTAAGGTTTTTCAGAACATTGAGTAAAACCTATGATGTTTCATAATCTTTTGAAAAGAAATTTACATGCACAGTTACCTCATGCAACAAGTTCAAGAGCAGTTTATTGACACTGCCTTCGCTGTAGTTTGAAGTAGTACTTGGCAGTCTATTTCATATCGGGTTTGTTACTCATATGAGGGATTCTAGGTGGAAGAGGGTTATGTAAAATATCCTCCTACACCTTAGGTTTTTCCTAGCTTTATTCATGATTTTTGATGGATGAGTGATATAGCTTTTTGCAATCCGAATTTTAGCGATGTTTATGATTTTCCTACTGGTCAAAACACTGGTATTCAGTCAGGGTGGGAGCTGTAAAAGACAATCATGCTGAAATATTATTTAAAGCCATGTTTTGTCAAAAATGAAATGCAGTAGAGTTTGCGGTGTCAGTTCATTGAAAAGGGAAAGAGCTTTTAACCAAAGGAAAGAAAGGGTTCAACAAGCCTATCCTGGCTTTGATCAAAGTCAGTCGCTCCAACCCTATTGCCACCAGATCCTTCAAACCTTTCACTTTGTATAAATGAATCGAATTGGATCCCTTGAATCTTATCAACACTGTATAAACCTAGTACTTGATTCCAACAGTGTATTTCCCTTAAGAATAAAAAAAATTATCTCATCAAAGATTCAGATTTGAAGGCATATCCATGATGCTCACAAATAGAACGTCTGGAGATCATATAATTTAAAAACAACTGCTACAAGCTTCCGAATCTGGATTTCAATAGGAAGGGGTCGGCAAACAACCAATGTGATCAAACAGGAACTCTTTGACCTCAACTGGTCAAACTGAGTGTGCATACAACCTTGTATACAATAGCATGTGAAACTTTCACAATTCCAACTGATCTATCTGAATCAGCTTTATCGACACCACTCATAATCTTGAAACCATAACAGTAGGTCATTTCAGAGCCTCCTAACTTTTAAAGAAAATGATCTCAATTTGCTTCTTAGAAAATTTCATTTGAAAATAAACATTTGTTCAGCTGATTCACTCCCCCTACAGTTGAATTTGATAACATTCGTACTTGATATAAGGATGCTCCTTTTGAGAGGTTTCAATGCGTTCCATCACTTCAGAAAGGATAATTCATACTGTCTATTTTGAATGATTAATTGTGAGGAAAGAATGTTTTATTCTGGAAGCATACTAAAACGTCATGCCACATAACCTATTTTTCTTAGCTCTGTCAATATAGGGAGTCATTAATACATCAGCAAGTTCTAAATCAGAAATGTTATATTGCAAAACACATTCTGCAATCTATTGCAATGATCTGACATAGTGAATAAACTTTATACAGTGATCCTGATTCTGTTTATTGTAGAACTGGGTTTCTGACAATCTCTTCTGCACCCATCAGAGTGTTTCACTTAAGAGGGGCTCATAGGTTTCTACGTACAAAAATAAATAATTTGATTATGGCAGTGCTCGAGTCATAGAGTCATAGAGATGTACAGCATGAGAACAGACCCTTCAGTCCAACTTGTTCATGCCAACCAGATATCCTAAATTAATCAGGTCTCATTTGCCAGCATTTGGCTCATATCCCTCTAAACCCTTCCTATTCATATACCCATCCGATGCCTTTTACATGATGTAGTTGTACCAGCCTCCACCACTCTCTGACAGCTCATTCCGTACATGCACTACCCTCTATGTGAAAAAGCTGCCCCTTTTAAATCTTTCCTCTCTCACCTTGAAACTATGCCTTCTCGTTTCAGACTCCCCTATCCGGGGAATAGACCTTGGTCCTTCATCCTATCTATGCCCCTCATGATTTTATAAACCTCTAAAATGTCACTCCTCAGCCTCCAATGTTCCAGGGAAACAGCCCCAGCCTATTCAAACTCTGCAACTCTGACAACATCTTTGTAAATCTTCTCTGCATCCTTTCAAGTTTAACAACTTCTTTCCTATAGCAGGGAGACCAGAATTGAACAAAGTATTCCAAAAGTGGCCTAACCATTGTCCTGTACAGCTGCGACATGACCTCCCAACTCCTATACTCAACGTTCTGACCAATAAAAGAAAGCCTTCTTCACTATCCTATCTACTTGTGACTCCACTTTGAAGGAGCTATGAACCTGCACTCCAAGGTCTCTGTAGCAACACTCCCCAGGACCTTACCATTAAGTGAAGAAGTGCTGCCCTGATTTGTCTTTCCAAAATGCTGCACCTCACATTTATGTAAGTTAAACTCCATCTACCACTCTTTAGCTCATTGGCCCATCTGATCAAGATCCCGTTGACCTCTGAGGTATCCTTCTTTGCTGTTCAGTACACCTCCAATTTTGGTGTCATCTGCAAACTTACTAATCATACCTCTTACGTTCATATCCAAATCATTTATATAAGTGACAAGATCTGTTCAGCTGTCTGTACTCCTACGAACTGATACTATTGATTGTCTAAATCCTCTATGTCCAATGCTGTTGTCCTGCTGGTCCTCAATACCTTTTCCAAATATCTCTCAATGATATCTTAGAGAATTTGTTTTGAGAGGCAACTACAGATGCTAACAGTAATGTCAGTTTTACCACTGTGTTAGTAATTTAACTGATTTGGCAATGATTATGTTATCCCTCATTATGTAAGAAACTTGGATGTAGATAATATGGTATTGAAGAATCCAATAGCTGCTTATTACACTCTAGCATATACAAATATTCCATTCAGAGGCATTAAGTGATTGGGCAACATTAAACTATGTAATGATAACAGAACAGCCCTGGTTTTAATAGTATTTCATGCTTCAAGTGATCTCAAGTAAGGTGGCGATTAGATTTTTATACCTCACATAACATGCTGTGATGATATCATGAACATATCTTTTAACCATAAGACATAACACATTGAGGTAACACAAATTGTTTACTTGGATAGCATTCACTTAGACCAAATGTATTGCTAGCACTGTAAAACCACACTTTAGCCTAAGTCAGAAATAAAATGATGAGCTTTACTGAACACAAACCTGCTTGCTTGAAAAGTGGAGAGACTGATTTATTCCTATTCTTCAACTGCAGAATGCAAGCTAGTTCAATCATAGAATCTCTACAGTGTGGAAGCAGTCCATTGGGCTCATCAAGTCCACATGTTCTATCTGAAGAATATCCCACCCAGACCCACTCCATAACCCTCCTTTTCTCATGGCTAATCCCTCTAGTTTACTCATTCCTGGACACTACAGTCAATTTACCATGGTTAATCCACCTAACCTGCTCATCTTTAGACTGTGGGAGGAAACCCACACAGACATAGAGAGAGCATGCAAACTCCACACAGACTGTCATGCCAGGCTGGGATTGAACAGTGAGGTAGCAGTGCTAGCCACTAAGCCACTGTGTGATCGCTTGGTTTTATTCATGTGTTGTCATTGAGATGTGCTTTTGGTGTTTATTTCAATCTAAGTGGCTTTGCTGACAATATGTAGCAACATTTCTGTTAAAAATCCTATTTCCTTCCTCAGTACATGAGGAAGGAAATAGGATTTGATCACTTGAACTTGATTCTGATGCATTAGTTGACAGATTGATCTCTTGTTAAGTCAGCCCGTTAAAATTTGCATGTTGATAAATGTGATATTTATGGGTTTTGATGACCAGCTGTCTTTTTTAACAAACATTCTCAGATTCATCATACATCTATCATAACTATTCTTAAAAGCCATAGTTGAAGATAGATTGTAAATCAATAAAATAACAGTCAATGTGTACAATCCTTTCTATGGTAGCAGGAGGAAATGCTAATGATAACTGAAAAAAGCTGAATTTCCTCACCACATTGGTGGTGAGGAAAATGTTGGAGTCAATTATTGAGGATGTAATAACTAAACATTTGGCAAGCGGTGACAGAATCAGTTCGAGTCAGCATAGATTCACAAACGGGAAATCATGCTTGACAAATGCCTGGATTCTTTTCAGGATGTGATCAGTAAAGTGGACAAGGATGAATCAGTAGAAGTTGTGATTCTGGACTTTCAAAAGACTTTGACAAGGTTCCACACAAGGCATTAGTAAGGAAAATTAAAGCTCATAGTATCAGAGGTAATGCATTGACATGGTTAGAGAACTGGTTGGCAGAAAGGAAACAGAGAGTTGGAATAAACGGATCATTTTCAGAGTGACAGGCAGTGATGAGTTGGGTGCCACAGGGATCAGTGCTGGGACCCCAACTGTTCACAATGTACAATTTGGATGAAGCAATTGAATGCCATATCTCTGAACTTTGCAGATGACACTAAGCTGGGTGGCAGTGTGTGCTGTGAGGAGGAAGCTAGGAGGCTGTAGGGTGACTTGGACAGGCTGGCTGAGTGGTTAAGGTCTTGGCAAATGCAGTATATTGTGGATAAATTTGAGGTTATCCACTTCAGTTGCAAAAGCGGGAAGGCACATTATTACCTGGATAGTGGCAGTGTAGGAAAAGGTGAGGCGCAACGAGACCTGGGTGTCATGGTGGAACAGTTGCAGAAGTTTGGCATGCAGGTGGAGCAGGCAGTAAGGATAGCTAATGGCATGTTGACTTTCATTGCAACAGGATTTGAGTATCAGGGTAAGGTTGTCTTGCTGCAGTTATACAGGGCATTGGTGAGGCCATATCTTAAGTATTGTGTGCAGTTTTGGTTTCCTAGTCTGAGGAAGGACATTCTTGCTTTTGAGAGAGTCCAGGAAAGGTTCACCAGACTGATTCCCGGGACGGCAGCACTGACATATGAGGAAAGACTGGAATGACTAGGCTTGTGCTCACTGGAATTTAGAAGAATTAAGGGGGATCTCAGAAAACATTTAAAGTCCTGATGGAACTGGACAGAATAGATGCAGGAAGAATGTTCTTGATCTTGGGTAAATCCAGAACTAAGAGTCACAGTCTAAGAATAAGGGGTAAGCCATTCAGATTGAGATAAGGTCAAATTTCTTCACTCAGCGAGTTGTGAACCTGTGCAATTCTTTCCCACAGGAAACTGTTGGGGCCAGTTCATTAGTTACATTCAAAAGGGAACTGGACATGGCTCTTGTAGCTAAAGGGATCAAGGGGTATGGAGAGAAAGCTGGAATGGGATACTGAGACTGCATGATCAGCCATGATCATATTGAATGGTGGTGCAGGTTCGAAGGGCTGAATAGCCTATTCCTGCACCTAGTTTCTATGTTTCTATAATATATAAAAAATTGGCAAATGCTTGAATGCATCTTTTTATTTGTCCCATGGCTAATGTGAACTCAGGGATAGCAACAGTCTAAGCAGTCACATTCTTCCAACAAGCTTGCAGAGTTATCTTTAAGAGTGGGGGAGTGTGGTGGTGCGGAAGGATGAGGTGCTTTTCTGCCTTCAACAGAATCACTTGCTTTTGCTGTAAGTTCTTCCTGAGTAGGATATCCAAGATATTGTCAGTTTTCAGAAAGTTTCTCACTTGCTATTGAGGGGGAAAAGAAGTTTCCCTCCTTGCAAATGTCACCAGTTGGCCCAAGTCAGTTTTGTGATGAGCCAACCAGCTTGTTGAGTTTCAGGGTTGGTGTATTTTCTCTGAGGCTGTGCAGTTAGGAAATAGTGATTCATCATGTTTATTTCAGTCAATCAAAAAGTGTGAGCCCAGAGTGTGACATGAAATTGTGATGCTAGCATGTCTTGTAGGAAGTGTGAAGGCAGAGTGTTGTGGAACATAATCTGACATCAAATATGATTCCTATAATAGACAATAGGTTGATATTTAGGTAGATAATAATTTAATCTCATAACGAAAATTACATAACAAAGTATATTATGAAAGATTCATGCCTACTTATTTTTCCTATCTTTTAATATTCATACATTTTCAGAGATAGTGGGTTCAAAATTTATCAAATACATTCCAGAATGATCCTATATAAATCTTAGCACTAACAGCTTCACCACTAATTCTGAACCTTTTAAATGTACCAGCTGGTATTCACAAACATGAGAATTATACTAAGTCATGTCACAGGTGTCTCCCACAAAAAGAAAATCAGTCTTGCTGTGCAGTGAAGATATTTATTTTGGAACAAGACGCTAATCATTTAAGAAATAATATCTTATGAAAGTAATATGGTTGTGAAACAGATAAAATAAATATTGAATTTATTTTGTATTATGGTAAACAAAAAACAGAATGTTATCACATTTGAAGCAGATTCAATTCATTCTCGTTAGTGCTGATCAGTCTCATCTTGTTAGTGCTCCTAGTTAGAATGTGCAGTTTGTGATATTAGCAGATAAATGCTCAAAACTAGATTGCACCATCAACAATGTAAGAACACATGGGACTGGGAACTGAATGAAGAAGGTTCTAGTGAAGTCTTGTTCAATCCTGCCTCTGACCATAGAGTAACTATTCAATGAATACTCCTGAATTTGCACTACTGCATATCCAATTCTCATCTGTAATCAGCAACTCCAATGATTGTGGCCCTCTACTTGATTTCAAGGCCTAGGAAAAGGTGAGATGCTTTCCATTGTTCTGTACAGTTCCAATCAGCAGCTGTCAGACTTCAGTGATGGTGAATTGGATTGTATGTATGTGTGTGTGTGTTGGTGAGATCCCTCGCAAATAGCTTACAGAATGCATGTCATCATTGTCACCAGGTAGAAATATTATAACTGGGTTTGGATGCAAACGAGAACTGAGTTGGAGCTGAAAGAGGATACATGACCTTTATCTTTATTTGGAGCAGTGGACTAGTGAGCTCACAATGAAAATATAACAGGTTAGCAGTGACAATATTGAATAGAAACTAACCCTGTTTGTGCTAAATGTTCACTGTCTGCCTAACAAAATGGACTACAGGCTATAACAATTAGTGACTATTGTATAAGGCTCTAGTTGATGATCAAGTTACTCTAAGCTCTAACCAATCTGATTATTTCATAAGTAGGAAAGGTCACTGGACCCGAAACGTTAACTCTGATTTCTCTTCACAGATGCTGCCAGACTGATGAGCTTTTCCAGCAACTTCTGTTTTCGTTTCTGACTTACAGAATCCGTAGTTCTTTCAGTTTTAATGATGATTTCACATAATCTTTGGGAAAAGACAGGTGACCGAGCCATTCAGTGAGGGTAAACTTGAGGAGGAGTTGATTGAATGTATCCACAATAATTTTCTGAACAGCATGTAATGGAACTGATGAGGGAGCAAGCTATTCTAGATCTGGTCCTGTGTAATGAGACAGGAATAATTAATGATCTCATAGTTAGGGATCCTCTTGAAAGGAGTCACACAGTACGATTGAATTTAGAATACAGATGATAAAATCCAATACCAGGTCCTGTGCTTAAACAAGGGAGACTACAATAGGATGAGGGAGGACTTTGGCTAAAGTAGACCGGAAACAAAGACCATGGTAGGACAGTTGGTGAACAATGGAGGACTTTCAAAAGCAACTTTTCAAAGTGTCAGTAAACGTATGTAACCAGTGAAAAGGAAGAAATGGGGAAAAAGTGGTAATCTGCCCTGGGTGTCTAAGGAAATATTGGAGGCTATCAAATTGAAAGAGAAGGCATACAAAGTGGCCAAGGTCAGTGGGACACTAAAAGATTGAGAAAGCTTTAATGGTTAATAGAAAGGCACAAAAAAGAGCTATAAAGAAAACTAAGATAGATTATGAGAAAAACTAACTCAGAATATAAAGACATAGCAAACATTTCTATAACTATAGAAAACAAATAAAGAGTGGCTAAAGTAAACATTGGTCCTTTAGAGGATGAGAAGGGGGGTTAAATTACGGGATATGAGGAAATGGCTGAGGCATTGAACAGGTATTTTGTATTGGTCTTCACAGTGGAGGACACTAATAACATGCCGGTAATTGACAAACAGATGAAGGTAGGTGAGGACCTGGATACAATCAGTATTACGAATGAGGTAGCGTTGGGCAAGCTAATGGAGCTAAAGTTAGACAAGTCTCCTGGTCCTGATGGAATGCACCCCAGGGTACTAAAAGAGATGGCGGGAGAAATAGTAAATGCACTTGTGGTAATTTTCCAAAACTCGCTCGACTCTGGGGCAGTTCCAGCAGATTAGAAAACAGCAATATGATGCCACTGTTTAAAAAGGGAGGTAGACAAAAGATGGGGATTTATAGATCAGTTAGCTTTACTTCTATAGTGGGGAAAATTTTTGAGTCTATTATCAAGGAAGAAGTAACAAGGCATCTAAATAGAAATTGTCCCATTTGGCAGATGCAGCATTGGTTCATGAAGGGCAGATCATGCTTAACAAATCTTTTGGAATTCTTAGAAGGCATTACAAATAGGGTGGACAATGGGGATTCAGTAGATGTGGTGTATCTAGATTGCCAAAAGGCTTTCAACAAGGTACAGCACAAAAGGCTGCTGCCTGAGATAAAGATGCTTGGCCTTATGGGCAATGTATTAGCATGGATAGAGGATTACTCAATTAACAGGAAGCAAAGAATGGGGATAAATGAGTGCTTTTCTGGTTAGGAATCAATGAATAATTGTGTGTCTCAGGGATAAGTGAAGGGACCGCAATTATTCGCAATTTACATAATTGATTTGGAGTCGTGTAGTGTGTCAAAGTTTGCAGATGACATTAAGATGATGGTAGAGCAAAGTGTGTCGAGGACTGTGAAACTTTGCAAAGGCACATAGATACTTTAAGTGAGTGGGCAAAGGCCTGGCAGATGGAGTACAATGTTAATAAATGTGAAGCCATCCATTTTGGTAGGAGTAACAGTAAAAAGGACTGTTATGTGGCATGCTGCTGTGCAGAGGGACCTGAGTTTCCTTGTGCATGAATCACAGAAGGTTGGTCTGCAGGTGTAACAGGTAATTAAGAAGGCAAATGGAGTTTTGTCCTTCACTGCTAAAGGGATTCAGTTTAAAAGCAGAGAGGTTACGTTGCAGCTGTCTAGAGTAGGGGTGAGGCCACACCTGCAGTACTACGTGTAGTTTTAATTTCCTTACTTGAGAAAAGATATACTGGCACTAGAAGGGGTGAAGAGGAGGTTGACTGGGTTGATTTTGGAGTTGAGGGAATTGGGCTTATGAGGAGAGACTGAGTAGACTGTGATTATATTCATTGGAATTTAGATGAAAGAGGGGGGAATCTAATAGAAACATACAAAATTATGAAGGGAATAGATAAGATAGAAGTATAGAGGATCTTTCCACTAGTAGGTGAGACTAGGACAAAATTAGGGGGAGCAGATTTAGGACTGAATTGAGAAGGAACTTCTTCACCCAGAGGGAATACCCTGCTCAGTGAAGTGATTGAGGCTTCCTCTGCAACTGTTTTTAAAGCTAAGATAGATGATGTTTTGAACAATAAAGGAATGAGGGGTTATGATGAGAGGGCAGGTAAATGGAGCTGAGCCACGAAAAGGTCAGCCAGGATCTTGTTGATTGGCAGAACAGGCTCAAGGGGCCAGATGGCTGACTCCTGCTCCTAGTTCTTATATTCTGTGTATGAGTACCTGAAAAGAGCACATTCTGTACAGCATCCGCGAGTCTTTACTAATTTTGCAAGCTAATTTTGCTATTTGTTATCATGCAATATACTAACTCATTATACGAGACAAGTGCCTGTTGTGTCTAGACTCTCATATATTTTCTCCTCTACCATTAGTAATTACATTGACTGTCGACTCAGCCCAGAGAAAGGAGGTATGGTGAGATTGAACTACCAAACCAGAATAACACATGCTGGAAGTGGATGAATCTGCAAATACAACTGGGTGTATATTGTAAATGTACAGGAGACAAAAAAAATTGAGAAAGCTGAAGTATCTGTGTTTTGCACCTCACAAGCAAGAGCTACAATCAAGCATTTTGAAGGTGAGTATAGTAATTGATGATAATATATTTACAACACTGCAATAAATTTTAAGACACACATGATAGCTAAGACTGAGGCAGAAGCCACTCAAAAACCTATATTGTATTTCCTTCCTGCCGTCACTATAGTTAGAAATATAATAACTTGCATTAGTATTTATTTAAATAGTTAATGCCTTATGTGAAAGAATGCTAATGGTACCAACGTAATTTCTCCAGTTCAATTATTTTCTTTAACAACACTTACCACATAATGCCTTTGACAGTGAAAGTCATAAAAATGTGACATGGAAGTGGGATTCAATAGTCCTCAGATCTGTTCTCTTTGGATTAACAAAGTACTATTGTTTTGTAACCAGGTGAAGGTCTCTACCATTGCTTTATTACCTGATCCAAGTTAAGCATAACTTGAATTTTCATGAAACAACTTATTTTCCTTTCAATACTGACTAATGTTATGCTCTATACAAATCTATCTGACTGTCATCCGTAACTTTAATTGCATTCTGGCAAGCGAATCCAGTAATTATCTCACCATCTTAATCCCTTATAAATAACCTTTCTTTCCCGTCAGGTGCTGTCGGCAAGATAACTTAAGAAAGAACTCTTCAACATTCGGTTTCAGCTGAAAACTATTTCAGCTCTTTGACTAAAATAGAAAATGATTTTCATTCAACACTCAAACAGAGTGGAAATGTAGGATTTCATACCTAAGTGATTTGATGACAGATGAGTTACTTTGCTCATAGTAGTGATAAGAGGATTTATTTTTCTTGTCTCTGGTTCAATAAAAACAAGGAAAACTTTATCATTTTTATTGACTTTAAAAATGGTGGTGTTACAGTATTAGTAATGATGATACAAGTTAATAGCAAGGAAGCACTTTATACTTGTGGTCCAGTACAGCTCATTGTAAACCCTTACATTGTCATTCATTTGACAGTGCAAAGTTACAGAGTTAATTTTCCAAAATGCTTGGTTAGAGTAGAGGATTTGAGTTCTGAAGTGGCTAACACAATCTTTTGGCAGGACTTAATCTGCATTAATAATCAAACCACTTGATAAAGAAAGTAAATTTGCTGACTTTGACATTTCAACTCTGATTTTACTTTCCCTTTAAACCTGCTCAAGTCTCTACCTGAGCATTAGTTAAATAGAGTTGTTATGGACCAGACCAAACCACCTCAAATATATTTTAAGAAGATAACCTAGAGCCCAACTTTTTATTATTTTTAAAGGCAAATTGAAGACAAGTTGTGTTTTGGATGCAATTTGATTGTATTCTTACCCTATAGTTAAAATACTACACAAAAATACAAAAGAAAAAAAGAATTAGAATAACTTTATTGGAAAATGTAACAGAATAATAAAGTTTTAACTACCAAACAGCAACTGTTCCGATATCGTAACTTCCCAGAAACACACTCCTGGCAAAGGCAATTTTGTAAAACATATTGTCTCACTTGCAATTCTGGCAGCAGGAAGATAACCCAAGCTTTTAGCTGTAACAGGTGGAGGAATAACAGCTCTACATCCAGCAAATTTACTTTCTTCATCAAGTGGTTTGATAATTAATAGCAGGTTAAGTCTTCCACATCCAGCTTCAAGACCTCAGCAACTAGTGAACAATGAGCTAAGATCCTGGTTCTGTGAGAGCTTGACCCCATCCCTTCATACTGCTTCCATTGTTCTAACTTTAAAAAAAATTAAGGCCTCACAAGTTGTTTGCTTTATGGCTTGGATCAGAGAACCCACTATCCCTGTCTTAACCTTTCCTCATAAAAGAAAATTCAAATTACATCTCTAAAAGCCATAATATCATCATAGAGTGCAGCAAAATGTTGAACCTACAGGTTCAGTTAGATATAGTACTCCCATAAATTATGATCTTGAACTTCTTCAGACAGGGAATCCTGCCATTCCTACCTGTTCTGACCCATTTGTCACTCCAGTTCCATGTGGTTGATGATAGACAATAGATGCTCATTACTCACGAACAATGAGAAAAGGAGTCGCTTTGAAAATTCAGCTACTTGATGCGATTCAGTTGTGTGAAAGATTCTGTATCTTTCAGCTCAATCTTCATAAACATGTGGAATATATTTGGGCAGAAAACAGTCATGGTTTGCTGGGTTTTTCAAAAAAAAGTTAAATACTTCCTGAACAGCTTAGCACTTTATAGATATGGTGACCAACAATTACATCAGTTCACCTAATGTGATCTGGTGAATGCATATGCAGATATTGATCCATTCTTATTAACTATTCTGATTAAGGGATCTTGTGGCACACTGTAGTGTCCCTACCTCAGAGCCAGGAGGCATGGGTTTACGTCACATCTGTTCCAGAGGTGTGTAATAAGAACTATGAACAGGTTGATCAGAAAATATCTTAAAGAGCCTGATAGGAAAGATTATGAGAACTAATTTCCAATGGAATACCAAAATTGAACAATGACACTGAAGACTTGTCAATTTAATGTCAACTGGCATTATTCAACTGAAAGGAAGCCCCATAGCCAAGCACAAGTTAAACTATAAATCTCCAAGTTGCCAAAAGATACCAGTGATAGATGTGACCTAAGGAGTTACCATTTTCAAACTCTTCCTTTCATGCATTAGGTATCCCTGTAATACACAATTATAAACTGGCATGTAAAATGATTGCTGACCAAGTTAAAACTCTCCAAGTTGAAAGGTGTATTGCTTTCAGAAATAGACATTCAGTAGTTTTCCTGCATTCGTTAGTGTAATTGACAGCAGCAAATCACTATATAATGACTATGGTCATCCCCCAGCTTGCAGTAGTGTTTAGGCACAACTGGAGCCTTTCAGCTTGGAGGAGTAATTCAAGACTGCAATGAAAAGTGGATGCGGAAAATAAGGACAGTGCCAGCTCAACACCAGTTTTCTTACTCGACGTAAAGTAAGAAATGTTACCTAAAATATTATCAGTACAGAAACATTTCCACCAGTCCAAGCTGAGTCCAATTACTTATTGGCAATTGAAAAATTAAGGAATGTTTCCAGCACAGGTAGAGGCCATTTGTCCTGTCCTATCTGTGTTGGTTGTCTGTAAATGCAATGTCTAGATTAGAGTGGTGCTGGAAAAGCACAGCAGATCAGGCAGCGTCCGAGGAGCAGGAAAATTTACGTTTCGGGCAAAAGCCCTTCTTTTCCTGATGAAGGGTTTTTGCCCGAAATGTCAATTTTCCTGCTCCTTGGATGCTGCCTGACCTGCTGTGCTTTTCCAGCACCACTCTAATCTGGACTCTGGTTTCCAGCATCTGAAGTCCTTGTTTTTACCCTGTAAAAGCAATGACCAGCACCAATGATATGTTTCCCCTGAACTCAGTGATACTTCATTACCAGTATTGTTGGGTGGAGTCAGGGACAGAGAGAGGTGCTTTTTCCTCTGGGCGTGGACTAAGAGGCCATCCAAACAATACTGCTTGGTCTGGGCTGAAATCGCAGTATAGGCCAATGCCAATAGATCTCACAAACCTCTCTGGTGCACAGCAGTAAGATTGTCAGTTAGTGAGGAAAGTCAGAGATCTAAAATTTGAAAGGTTCACAAATGACCTTCAGGAAAAGAAATCTGCTAGCCTCACCTAGTCTGGCCTACGCATGACTCCAGACTCACAGCAATGTGGTTGGCTCTTAAATGTCCTCTGAAATGGCCCAGCAAACTATTCAATCGTGATGAAGTCTCCTCAAAGAAATGAAACTGGACAGACTACCTGCCATTGACTGGGCACCAGAAACACCAATGGCAAAAATAACCTTGTCGACCTTGTGAAGTCTTCCTGGGGCTAGTGCCGAAATTAAGTAAACAAATGAGTTGTCTTCTAGTCTAGTTAAGCAAGAGTCTGAAAATCATACTTGTGGCATCATACCTTACAAACAATGTCCCAGACCCCATCACCAGCATCCCTGAATATGTCCTGTCCCACCAACAGAACAGTAGTTAGTGGTACAGTAATATAGAAGCAGGAAGCAATAACTCTGGAGGTTCTCAGCACTGGACATCAGGAAGTCTCATGACATCCGATCAAACACGAGCAAGGAAACCTCCTGCTGATTACACAAACCAGCTTCCCTTGTCTGATGACTCAGGACTCCGCTATGTTGAACAACATATTGTGGAAGTTACTGAGAGTGGAAAGGATGGGGAGTGTACACTTAATGAGGGATTTCAGCAGCACTACAAATTGAGCTTTTTGGCTACTAAAAGAGATAACTGTCTAGGCTGGGCAGGTCATGGATTCATGGAGTCATAAAGATGTACAGCACAGAAACAGACCCTTCGGTCAAACTCGTCCATGCCGACCAGCTATCCCAATCTAATCTCGTCCCATTTTCCAGCACTTGGTACATATCCCTCTAAACCCTTCCTATTCATATACCCATCAAGATGCCTTTTAACTGTTGCAATTGTACCAGCCTCCACCACTTCCTCTGGCAGCTCATTCCATACACACTCCACCCTCTGCGTGAAAAAGTTGCTCCTCAGGTCTCTTTTATATCTTTCCCCTCTCACCCTAAACCTATACCCTCTAGTTCTGGATTCCCCCAACCCAGAGAAAAAACTTTCTCTATTTATCCTATCTATGCTCCTCATGATTTTATAAACCTCTATAAGGTCACCCCTCAGCCTTCAATTCTTCAGGGAAAACAGCCCCAGCCTGTTCAGCCTCTCCCTATAGCTCAAATCTTCCAACACTGGCAATATCCTTGTAAATCTTTTCTGAACCCTTTCAAGTTTCACAACATCCTTCTGAGAGGAAGGAGACTAGAATTGCATGCAATATTCCAATAGTAGCCTCACTAATGTCCTGTACAGCTGCAACATGACGTCCCAGATCCTATACTCAATACCCTGACCAATAAAGGAAACCATACCAAACGCCTTCTTATCTATCTTATCCACCTGTGAGTCTACTTTCAAGGAACTATGAATCTGCACTCCAAGGTCTTTTTGTTAGCAACACTCCGTAGGACCTTACCTTTGAGTGTTTAAGTCCTGCTAAGATTTGCTTTCCCAAAATGCAGCACCTCGCATTTATCTAAATTAAACTCCATCTGCCACTCCTCAGCCCCATTGGCCTATCTGATCAAGATCCCGTTGTAATCTGAGATAACCTTCTTTGCTGTCCACTACACCTCCAATTGTGGTGTCATCTGCAAACTTACTAAGTACACCTCCTATATTCAAACCCAAATCATTTATATAAATAACAAGAAGTAGTGGACCCAGCACTGATCCTTGTGGCACTCCACTGCTCATAGGCCTCCAGTCTGAAAACAACCCTCCAACACCACCCTCTGTCTTCTACCTTTGAGCCAGTTCTGTATCCAAATGGCTAGTTCTCCCTGAATTCCATGTGATCTAACCTTGCTAATCAGTCTCCCATGGGGAACTTCATCAAATGCCTTACTGAAGTCCATATAGATTATTTCCACCGCTCTGCCCTGATCAATCCTCTTTGTTACTTTTTCAAAAAAAACTCAATCAAGTTTGTGAGACATGATTTTCCATGCACAAAGCCATGTTGACTATCCCTAATCAGTCCTTGCCTTTCCAAATATATGTAAATCTTGTCCCTCAGGATTCCTTCCGACAACTTGTCCATAACTGACGTCAGGCTCACTGGTCTATGGTTCCCCGGCATGTCCTTACTACCTTTCTTAAATAATGGCACCATGTTAGATAATCTCCAATCTTCTGGTACCTAACCTGTGACTATTGATGATACAAATATCTCAGAAAGGGGTCCAGTCATCACTTCCCTAGCTTCCCACAAAGTTCTAGGGTCCACCTAATCAGGTCCTGGAGATTTAACCACCTTTATGCATTTCAAGCCATCCAGCACTTCCTCCTCTGTAATAAGGACATTTTTCAAGATGTCACCATCTATTTCCCCACATTCTATATCTTCCGAGTCCTTCTCCACAGTAAATACTGATACAAAATATACGTTTAATATCTCCCCCGTCTCCTGTGGCTCTATTCTCTCCCTAGTTGCCCTTTTGTCCTTATTGTATTTGTAAAAACCCTTTGGATTCTCCTTAACCCTATTTGCCAAAGCTATCTCACGTCTCCTTTTTGTCCTCCTGATTTCTCTCTTAAGTATACACCTACTGCCCTTATATTCTGCTCAGGATTCACATGGTCTCTCCTGTCTATACTTGACATATGTTTCCTTCTTTTTCTTAACCAATCCCTCAACCTCATTTGTCATCCAGCACTCCCTACACCTATCAGAATTTCCTTTCACCTTAACAAGAATATACTGTCTCTGGACTCTATGTCATTTCTCAAGACTTCCCATTTTCCAGCTGTCCCTTTAACCTGCGAACATCTGCATCCAATCAGCTTTTGAAAGTTCTTGACTAATACCGTCAAATTTAGCCTTCCTTCAATTTAGAACTTCAACTGTTAGATCTGGTCTACCCTTTTCCATCACTATTTTAAAACTAATAGATATATGGTCGCTGGCCCCAAAGTACTTCCCCACTGACACCTCAGTCACCTGCCCTGCCTTATTTCACAAGAGTAGGTCAAGTTTTGCATCTTCTCTAGTCAGTACATTCACATACTGACTCTAGTAAGTAAACCAACAAGAGGGAAAAATGTCTATAATCTCATCCTTACCAATCTGCCTTCGGAGATGCCTCTATCCATGACAGTATTGGTAAGGGTAATGACTGTACAGCTGTTGTGGAAATGAGGTCCCACTTCATTTTGAGAATACCCTCCATCACATTATATGGCACTATCACTGTGCTAAATGGGACACACTTGGAACAGATCTCGTAACCAAAAGTTGGGTATCCATCAAGCATTGTGGACTATCAACAGCAGCAGAATTGTACTCCAGCACAATCTGCAACCTCATGGCCTGGCATATCACCCACTCAGCCAGGATCAACCCGGGCTCAATGGAGAGTGCAGGAGAGCATGCCAGGAGTAGGACTAGGCGTACCTGAAAATGAGCTGTCAACCTGGTGGAGCTACCAAACAGGACTACTTGCATGCTAAACAGCAGAAGCAGCAAGTGTTAGAGAGAGCAAAACAAACCCACAATCAATGGATCAGACATAACAAAAGAACAAGGAGCAGGAGTCGGCCATCTGGCCCCTTGAGCCTGCTTTGCCAATCAATAAGATCATTGTTGATCTTTTCGTGGCTCAGCTCCATTTACCCGCCCTCTTACCATACCCTTAATTCCTTTATTGTTCAAAACATTATCTATCTTAGCTTTTAAAAAACCTCAATCTTTTCACTGGGCAGGGAATTCCATAGATTCACAACACTCTGGGTGAAGAAGTTCCTTCTCAATTCAGTCCTAAATCTGCTCCCTCTAACTTTGAGGCTATGCCCTCTTGTCCTAGTTTCACCTGCCAGTGGAAACATCCTCTCTACTTCTATCTTATCTATTCCCTTCATAATTTTACATGCTTCTATAAGATCCCCCCCTCATTCCTCTAAATTCCAATTAATATAATCCCAGTCTACTCAGTCTCTCCTCATAAGCCAACCTCCTCAACTCCAGAAGCAACCTAGTGAGCCTCCTCTTCACCCCATCTAGTGCTAGTACATCATTTCTCAAGTTAGGAGACCAAAACTGCACACAGTACTCCAAGTGTGGCCTCATCCCCACCCAAGACAGCTGCAACATAACCTCTGCTTTTAAACTGAATCCCTTTAGCAATGAAGGACAACATTCCATTTGCCTTCTTAATTACCTGTTTTCCTACAGACCAATCTTCTGTGATTCATGCATGTGGACTCTCAGGTCCCTTTGCACAGCAGCATGCTGCAATTTTTTGACCATTCATGTAATAGGCCTTTTTACTCTGCAGGCACCCTGCCTCTATTCCTGGTGAAGGGCTTTTGCACAAAATGTCGATTTTCCTGCTCCTCGGATGCTGCCTGACCTGCTGTGCTTTTCCTGCACCACTCTAATCTAGACTCTGGTTTCCAGAATCTGCAGTCCTTGTTTTTACCTTTTTACTGTTATACCTATCAAAATGGATGACTTCACATTTATTAATGTTGTACCCCGCTGCCAGACCTTTGCTCACTCAATATACTATCTATGTTCCTTTGCAAGGTTTCAGTTATCTGCAAACTTTGCTCTACCATTCATCTTAGTGTAATCAAAAAACATTGAAACACTACACGTGGTCACCAACTCCAAATCATCTTTGTAAATTGTGAATAATTGCAGTCCCAACACTGATCCCTGAGGCACATCACTTGTCACTGATTGCCAACCAGAAAAGCAGTCATTTATCCCCACTCTTTGTTTTCTGTTCATTAACCAATCCTCTATCTACGCTAATACATTGCCCATTATGTCAAGCATCTTTATCTTATGCAGCAGCCTTTTGTGTGGCACCTTGTCGAATGCCTTTTGGAAATCTAGATACACCACATCTACTGGGTCCTCTTTGTCCACTGTGGTCATAATGTCCAGTAGGTTCACTAAGTATGACCTGCCCCTCATGAGCCAATGTTGCGTCTGCCCATGGGACAATTTCTAACTAGATGCCTTGCTATTTCTTCCCTGATATTAGAGCTGCAGTCCTGCGACATTTAGTCGTGTGTGGTGGTAGACAATTAACCAACACACTGGAGGAAGGGACTCAACAAATATCTCCATTGTCAATGTTAGAGGAGCCCAGCATATCACAGCAAATGATAAGACTGAAGTATTTGCAGCAATCTTCAGCCAGAAGTGCTGAGTGGATGATTCATCATGGCCTCCTCCAGTGGTCCCCAACATTAGAGAAACCAGTCTTCAGCCAATTCTGTTCACTTCATGTGATAACCATAAATGATTGGAGACAGTGGATACTGTAAAAGCTATGGGCTCTGACAACATTCTGGCAATAGTACTGAAGACTTGTGCTTCTGAACATGATGCTCCCTTAGCGAATCTCTTGCGGTACAGCTCCAATACTGGTATCTATTCAACAATGTGAAAAATTGACCAGTTATGCCCTGTAAATAAAAAGCAGAACATCTACCCTCAGTCATCAGTAAAGTGATGGAAGGTACCACCAACAATGCTACCAAACAGCTCCTGCCCAACAATAACCTGCTCAGTGACACCCAGTTTGGGTTCCCCCAGGGCCACTCAGCTCCTGACCTCATTACAGTCTTGGTTCAAACATAGACAAAAGAGCTGAATTCCACAAGTGAAGTGAGAGCGACAGCCCTTGACGTCAAGGACATATTTGACTGAAAGTTGGGTCAAGGAGCCCCATCAAAACTGGAATCAATGGGAATCAGAAGAAAAAAGGTTAGCTGGTTGGATTCATACCTGGCACATAGGAAGATAGTTGTGGTTGTCAGATGTCAGTTACCACAGTTCCTCAGAGTAGTGTCCTCGGCCCAAAATCTTCAACTGCTACAACAATGACATCCCCTCTGAAATGGGGATGTTTGCTGATGATAGCACAATGTGCAGCACTGTTTGTGATGCCTCAGATACTGAAGCAGTCCATGTTCAAATGCAATAAGACCTGGATAAAATCAGGTTTGGGATGGCAAGTGTTAAATAACATTTACATCATACAATTACCAGGCAATGACCATCTGCAGCAAGAGAAAATCTAATTATCAGCTATTGATATTCAAAGGCATTGCCACCACTGACCCTGCACCCCTCCCCCCCCCCCCCCCCCACCACCTCCCCACCCCATATCAACATCCTGAGGATTACCAGTGATCAAAAAATGTGCTGGGCAATTCACATTAAAACTGGCTACAAGAGCAGATCAGAGGCTAGGATTCATACAATGATGAACTCACCCCTGAAACCTATTCACAGAGACGCAAATCAGTGTGATGGAATACTCCACACTTGCCTGGAGTGCAGCTCCAACAACTCAAGAAGCTTGACACCATCCAGTATGAAGCAGCAATCAATGTTTGTTGATTGACATTACATCCACAAACATTACTCCCTCCATCACTGACGCTCAGTAGCTGCAGTGTGTACCATCTGAGATGCACTGCAAAAATTTACCAAGACTCCTAATACAGCACTTTCCAAACCCATGAATGCTTCCATCTAGAAGGACAAAGGCAGCAAATACATGAGACACCACCACTGCCAATTCCCCTCCAAGCCATTTACCATTTTGAATTGGAAATATATTGTTATTCCTTCAGTATCGTAGGTCAAAATCCTGGAACTGACTCCCTAACAAGGAGTGTGCATGTATGTATGTAAAATGTATGTATGTAGGGTAGCATTGCATAGATTCCTAGCTTCTAATAAAACCTCAGGCTTTGTCATTGGCATTTTTAAAACCACTATCTGAGCACTTAGCAAATTACTGTAATTATTTTGAATATTCCAAACAAAAAGGGAAATAAAGTGTGTCAGGTAATTACAAGACCACTTGTTAGCTGTGTAAGCTGAGCCCTTTGCCTCGACACATTTTTCTAAATATAAAGCTGTCATCATTTAGACTTTTGTGAACTGTCATGTGAATCACTGCCCTGATGAGTTAGTTCTTTCAAGAAAATATTATGTTGATAAATACCCTATCATTGAAGTATATACTAAAAGGGATTGGTTTTGGACCATGAAAAATGTGTTTATGCAGGTCATTGCAAAGATACAAGGGAGTGTGGGAGATTTAGTTTCAGCAGTAAACCAGTACATTCCTTTTGGTATTGATTAAATTTGCTGACTCCTTATTTCTTTCCATGTGAATGTATACGAAACCAATTTAAATCACTCAGAAATCAGTCAACTTTAACACTATTCATAACATCATAAAGGTCTTTAATGAAGACATTGAAATAATGTGTTTATCTACTGAACATCAGGTTACAGCAAGGCAGTCATGTTTCAAACTTGGGTTTGAAATTATTTTCATGTGAATTGAGCTCCTCACTATCTTGCTGCATGCATTAAACTTGCATTCATAATGAAAGTGTAAATGTGATGCAGGCATTTTAGATGAATACCTAAGGTTGGGTCTCAATATTTAATTTTACAGATTAAGTCCCAGGAATGTGATGTTCTTAGTGATGAGCTACAACACAATGGTGGCACCACTCAAAGGGAAGACTTCCAGTGGGAGCAGTGTTTGCCATTGTTCCACCATTTGCTTGACTGTCACAAGGTTTCTGGTCCAGTTGTAAGATGGTAGTTTCTATGTACATCCCTTCACTGACTACACTTCAGAAGTATTTCATTAGCTATAAAGCACTTTGGGTCCTCCAAGGCCATAAATGTACCTTCCTTCTTTCTACTGGATCACTGAAAAATAGGTGTCATGGGAGACATCTTGGGTGTTGGGATCCTGTAAATGGGTTGGACAGGGCTGGTGGCAGGCAGATATTCTGAAGGGCAGGTCAATGTTGTATATGATGGGATTCCAGGGGTTGATTAGAAACACAGCAAATAAGAGCAGGATTAAGCCATTAATCCCATCAAGCCTGCTCTGCCATTTATTATGATCATGGCTGATCATCCAACTCAGAACCCTGTTCCTACATTATCCCCATACCATTTTGACCCCTTTAGCCCTAAGAACAACCTCTTACTCCTTCTTGAAGACATTCAATACTTTGGCCTCAGCTGCTTTCTGTGGCAGAGAATTCCACAGGCTTACCCTTCTCTGGGTGAAGAAAGTTCTTCTCATCTCAGTCCTAAATGGTTTACTCTGCATCCTTAAACTGTGACATTGATTCTGAACTCCCCTGGCACTAGGAGCATCCTTCCGGCTTTTTCCCTGTCTGTTTATGTTAGAATGGAAGATACGAGAGAACAGAGGGAATTGTGACAGTGAGAGATGGTGTGGGAAGTGATGTAATGGCAAGTTCAGGGCAAGGTTCATGCAGCAGGTGGTCTCATGGAGGGGTGGGCATGGAAATAAAGAAAACAAATGGCCTAAACTAAGTGGGTATGTGCACAGTCTCAGAGGTGAAACAATGCATTTTTTTTAAGATTAGATTACTTACAGTGTGGAAACAGCCCTTCGGCCCAACAAGTCCACACTGACCCACCGAAGCGCAACCCACCCAGACCCATTCCCCTACATTCACTTCTGCCCCTAACACTACGGGCAATTTAGTATGGTCAATTCATCTAAACTGCACATTTTTGGACTGTGGGAGGAAACCAGAGCATCTGGAGGAAACCCATGCAGACACAGGGAGAATGTGCAAACTCCACACAGTCAATCGCCTGAGGTGGGAATTGAACCCGGGTCTCTGGCGCTGTGAGGCAGCAGTGCTAACCACTGTACTACTGTGCCACCCACATTTGAATGGTTGTAGGATCATACAATCCACTTGCACTAAGTATGTAGTTGCAGTGTCAATACCAAATGGAATGGATTTAGCTGTGCCAAAATGGCTTCTCCTTCTCCTTGTGTCTGCTCAAATGGAAAAATCTGCTTTATGTTACTGTCAATGATTTTCAAAATATGGGGAGTAGGTTAATACTCCATATTTCAGTTCATCTCTGTGGTCAGCCAGTTGTTACTGACACTGGGGGAGGGGGGGAGGTGGTGCGTTTGGGGGTGGGGGAAATTGTTTATTGAGAATCTTGTTACCCTGCAACAAAGTACTGGAGAACACGGTGGTCAAAGACATCGGGATTGACAGATAATGGTCAACTACAAATTATTTTTACTTTCAACTCTTTCTGGGATTTTTTTTCCTGTCAATTAAATTTCATGCTACCAACCAACCCGGTAAATTCTATAATGTTTATTGCCTGAGAGGTTATCTTAAAACTTACTTCTCAGTCAAATGCACTTTATCCAGGATAAAACCGCTGCCACTCTAAAGGAGCAATATTAGACGGGTAACTTTAACTTTTAACTTTGAGGAATAGTATAAAGTGAATGGTATCAACTCCATGTACGTCACTCCAAGTTTGCATTTCCTTTGGAATCATGTTGAATCGATTCAACTGCCCCTGCCACTGAGGACTGGAGCTCAGTGAATTCCCAATTCTGGCAGGGTGGGTAGTTTGGTAAGAATTTGGTAAGAGTTTGGTAAGAAGCGGCAAGAGATCTTGCTAGGCCTCACTATGACAAAACCTTCCATGAAGCTGACATTTCGCCAAAACCTGCCAAGATTCAGCCTACATTCTTTTGAAGATTTCTGAAGATGGGTCACTGGACCCGAAATGTTAATTTGGCTTTTTCTCCAAAGGTGCGGCCAGATCTGCTGAATATTTTCAGCAATTTCTGTTTTCACTTTTAAAGAATTGCCTGAAATTGTGAAATTTGTTGGCTATGTTTGTTGTTGAATTATCTGTGTCATCTTCATTCATCCTGATTTTGTAGATTTTTAAGAAAGGTATGTTAAAAGGACATTGCTGCTTTAAAATACACTGAAAAAGCATGACTGCCTAGCTGTAACCTGATGTTCAGTAGATAAACACATTATTTCGATGTCTTCATTAAAGCATATTGATCTGATCCTATCTCTGCTATCCCTTGTTCTATTGCAGAATGCTCAGTAAAAGAAAGCGGTCTTGTAAACAAGTAGTAAAAATACCAGTTGTTTTAAGTGGACTGCTGCAAAATAAAATTCAAATGAACATTGCCCTTTACATAAATTGCTGTGTTCATCTTATTGTTATAATGAAGAAACTGAATGAAGACTTATCTCACAATCTCCAGGTACAACTGTAGCATGGAGAGTGAAATGTGGCCTTTTTCAATTCATACGATCTGAGTTAAAGTAAACCAGCTGTCAAGCTATTGTTGAAGGTTTGTGAAAAAAACAAAGCGATCAAGTTAATAAGTAAAATAAAGATACTTAGATTGAAAGTAGTACAGATATGGCAAATTAATATTGGTAATAACACAATCCCAATAAATCCTGTTGTATATTATTGAGGCCTGATGCTTGAACTCTTTGTTGTGAAGCTAAACAGTTAAAACTGAAGTCACATCCAGAAAAAATAATAGCTTCTTCAGTTGATTAATTAGTATTTTCTTGTACAGCTGAAATCAGCAGATCAGCAGATTTTGGGAGAAAGATATTTCTTTGTTTTCCACTAGTCTTGTGGTTTTGGCACTTTCATATTGCCTAACTTTGCTTTAACAGAGCAGAAATTGTTTTTTGTATACATGGCTCTTGGTCCCACCCTGGACAAATCCTCCTCTCAGGGTAGTTCTCAGAGCTGTGTATTTGGAGCTCCACACTCAAGCTGACTGTACAGTCAGTTCTGACCTGTAAAAGTGTCTGTCTAGCATGACGAGTTATCGTTCCAACTGTGAGAACTGATTAGCCCAGTTAGGCACATCAGTTGTCTTTTAACTGAGGTCATCATCTTTCCAAATGCCTTTGTTATCAACTTGAGTGGCTCCCACTTTGATGTCTGTTGAATCAGGAAGATGGCTTATGCCATAGAATCTAAGGTTAGGTGAATTCAAAATGTCTTATTTTGTGATAGCATTATAACAATAAGATTAACACAGCAATTTATGTTAAGGGCAATGTTCATTTGAATTTTATTTTGCAGCAGTCCACTTAAAACAACTGGTATTTTTACTACTTGTTTACAAGACCGCTTTCTTTTACTGAGCATTCTGCAATAGAACAAGGAGAGATAATCTGAGAAATCGGGCTAGACCACTTAGGAGGGAAATCAGGAAACATTTCTATATAAAAAGAGCAGTAAATATTTAGATCTCTGATCCACAAACAGCAGTGGATTCAAGATCGTTTGTTAATTTTAAATCTGAGATAGATAAGTTTTCGTTAAGCAAAGGTAATAAAGGATATGGGCTAATGGCAGGTATGTGGAGATAGGCCACAGATCAGCCACTGAATGGTGGAACAAGGGTGAGAAGCTGAAAGATCTACTCCTGTTCCAATTTTGAAATCTGAATGATTGATTCATATAGCTAACAGTGAATCAATAGTTTGATTTTATGTCTTGTCCAGTCTTTTCCTTCTAAGAGTCTTAACTTTTCTTACTTACAGTTTTCTTCTGATGGAAACTGCAATCACAATGGTTACCATCATGAAGTTGAGAAAGTTTACTGTGATTTACTGCCACCAATCCTGTTTATAGATTTTCATCTAGATTACTGTAGATAAGGATACCCATACAAAGTCTTAATTTTATTGAACAGTAAAGCATTGTATTGCATAGTACTAAATAGCTAGTTACATTACATCTTAGATACATGATGGTTTCTTGTGAGACACCAAGAGCAACATAAGAGTAAGTACACATTATTGCTACTGAAACATCTGGTCCACAATTTAGAGACATCTGACCAACTCTAACTCTGGTGCTGCAAACCTGATGAAGACACTGGTTGTATCCTCCCAGAAACAGTCCTTCATATCCTGATGGATGGACCTTATCACATAGTGTCACTTCACTGTTTCAGGTCCTAACTTTCTTATGCAACATCTTCCCCTGTTTGTTTTCTGGTTATTTTCGTATTTTTATAAAATTGTTTCAAATGAATAAAATAGGTCTATCACTATTCTATCTTCCCATATGCCTCCGGCTCTATAAATGGCTGATACCTTTGTTGGGTTGAAAGATGAGGAAATATCCAGATATAATTTGTTCCAACACTGGAAATTTGTGGATCTCTGATTTCGCAAACGTTCTTTGCCAAGGATGTCCTCTGGTGTCAATGTCACTGTTTAATGTTTGTTTACTTTTGTTTTCTCAAACCACGTCAGAGAATTAGTCTCTGAAAGAGTAATCTTCTCTTTTTAATGTGGTAATGAGGTAGAATTCACATGTGATCCTTCCATTTCCATCTAGATTCAGGTCCAGGCCTTGTTCTGTATAGATTGTTCCCAGCATAGCCAACACATTTTCAATTATTCTCACTTCACATTGGCATCCATTTAGAATTTGTCTCTGTCCTGGCTTATCATCAGCAATTCCTTTGTCAACTTCTTCTTTTATCATTTCTCTGCAGGCATCATCTCCATCAATTTGACTCACTCCTTCACCAACGCTCCACCAAACTCCAACCCCAAACCCATCAACAGCATAAATAATGCCACCTACTCGCTGCTTACAATTCTGATGAAAGGTCAGTGGACTCAAAATGTTAACTGTTTTACTCTCTACAGATGCTGCCAGATCTGCTGTCTTGCTCTCGCACCTTCTGTTTTGTTTATACCAATAAGTAACTTCTCTCCCAGTATTTCATTCAAAAAGGAGATGGTCAAATATATTTCAGAGACCAAGCAATGCCTCAGTTTGGCAATTCAATGCATTGATGAGTATTTCCCAAAGTTAAAGAAAAAAAGTCTGACGTGCACAGGAAGATTTCATTAATGGGTAAATATTTTCCAAGTAACTGGCATATTTATATGGATCAGTTCTTTTCAAGAGGTCAGCCACGGAAAGGTTATACCTCATTAATCTGTGTGTAAGTTATATCAATGGTGTCCGATGGAGCTTTAACAAAAAGGAATTCTACCATCTAATGTTATGTGTATCGTTTGTATGTGCTTGTGAGGAAGTTGATAACCAAGATAACCTGATTTATCTATCACAACTAGCAATCGCAGTAAGAAGGAAAATAAACACATTGTTAATGGAAGTTAAAAAGACAAAGCTCAATATTTTGGGTGTTGGCATGCTCACCTTTCTGAGCAGAAATACTTTTAGACCTTTGGTCTATTGGATAATAGCTGAAAGGAGTACTGCTACTGCACTGTTTTATGTGAGGAATGTTGGCAAACCTGAATTGTTTCTCTTTCATTTTGCAATTCCAAGCAACATGAAATAAAAAAAAACTTCCATATATACTTGCAAGACTGTGTAGTACCTTTTGCAAACTGCCAAAGTGCTTTAGAGCCATAAGTATTTTTGAAGTGTTCTCATGTTGTAATGTATAAAACACAACAAGTTCTAGTTTCTGAATTTAGATGATTTCCCTGTGTACCTGAAAAGTGAGCAATCTTGGATTTTGAAATTGTATGTTCATGAAATTGTAATGACTTTTGGTGTATAGATATTAGAATTTGTCATTGTCAATATTCTGCTTTTTTATTTGAGTAATTTTGAGGGTGAATGCCCATCATCAACATTTATTAAAAGAAGGCCTTAAAAGAAAACAAACAGTTAAAATAGTGGAATGTTGTGCATTCATGTAATGTCTTCTGATATTTCAATCTTGTAGATCAAAATTATTATGGATACTAAGTTAGTGGGAGATTTTATTCTGTGTCTGACTTCACATAGTGAGTAAAGAAAAGAATAATCCATATGGAGGAATAGGGATTGTGATTGTTAGTATTTTTCCATTTCATTAAGCCTGTGTGGTCACCTCTCCTTGAACCATGACCTGTCCAATAAGTTACACCTGCTCAGAGAGTGCAGCTCCTTCTTGGTATGTGTCCTCAGGGATTTGAAAACAAAACTGCTGCTTCTCCACAGTTATATTCCTTTTCTAATGATCGTAGGTAATGTTTACTTCCCTGGAGAAGATAAGGTAAGTGTATGTGAGCTGCTTAACATGTTCCAAAATATAAATTGATCCAGTACATAATCTGTCAAGATGCATTGTGCTCTAAATATCCAGGACTTGCATAGTTCTTTTGAGTTGGAAGAGGTGGCCCTTTGCAAAAATGAAGAGCTTTGACTTGCAAGCACTAAAAGAATATGAAGTGAGTAAATTATCGAGGATGTCTATTCACATGGGCTCCTAGAAGTACTTGAGCTACCCATGTGAAAAGAAAGGCACAACATAAACATTTCATTTCTTTGCTAAACAATTTCAACAAATACTAAACATTTGAAATGTTGTAATATAGATAAAACTGCAGCCAATTTCCAGACAGCAGCATCCCACAATCATTAATGGAATTATAATTGGATCATCTAGCTTCTAATGATGTTGGGTGAAGGAAAAATATCATCTGGAATAACAGGAGATCTACCATGATCTTCCAAAAATGCCCTGTGATTATCTTCTGTGCAACCGACAGGATTGATGGGACCTTGGTTTAATGTCTTCTTAATTTGTCGAATGGTGGAGGTAGCACTGAGCTCACCTGCAACTCCCACCAGACAGCCTGTATCACCCCTTAGTGGCTGTGCCCCATCAGCGATTCTTGCTCTTCTGCCATTGTGATCCAACAAGGTTATACCCACAAATCGGGGGGGGGGTCTTTCCAGCTGCTGATAAACTCAAGGTTTCATTGCTTCAGCCACTTATTGCAAAAGAGTGATGCTGCTCTTTAAGTTTTAATGGCTGCATCAGAGTTGTACTTCCCTTCCTGACAGTTAGAATGATACTCCAGATAATCTCTGAGAACTAACAGCATGGGGGCTGAGGCTAGGCTGCAGTTCGTATTTTGCTGGATTTTGGGTCAGTTGTTTGGGTAGTGAGTGGTTTGAGAAAATCTGGTTGGAATGAGGTCAACAATCACTTTGAACTTCGGAATAAACCTATATGTCTACAGTGAACAGACAATGGCCTCATGCTGAATTGGACCTTTTAATTAAGTTCATCTCAATTCGAACAAAAAAAAAATTCACAGCAAAGTCCAAAACAATGTTGCTTTTCCAGACAACTCCAGTTTTTAGACAGGTTTTTTTTGTGTGAATGCACCTGTGCTATACCAAAGCCAACCAGCTGATGAAATGAGGGCCCAGACAAGAAATATCGGAGTGAGGTGGGTGTGGAGTGAAACTAAACTATACACTCCTGCTTTCTCTTAGCAGCTGTTCCGTGTGACTGTATAAAGACATGTTCCCACTTTAATTTGAAACACATCACTCAAATGCAACACAATTCCAATTATTTTTTCTGTCGAAAGATAAGAAATTCCCTATAATTAGAAAGCAAGCAAAATTGTAAGATCTCACTAGTAATTATTTTACTACAGTAGATTCCAAAATAACTCTTTGGTAGGTAGCAGCCAGGATTTTGTCAGACCAATCAATTTCTCGGCCCCTGGATGGAGAACTGTTGTGGGACCCCTGTTAGTTCGGTAGGTGAGGCTTGATGGAACCAAGTGTCCTTCAACCATTACATTGGCACTGCCAGGCCTTCACCATGAATTAGGCCCCTGGTAGTACAAGTCCTGCCTACAGACAGCTGCCGTCAGTTAGAGGCTGACATCTCTTCATACCCATAGAAATGCTGAACGCTGGTGCCACCAGAGATCCAGGGTCATCATGGAACAGCAGGCTAAAGGTGCATGAAGGGTCATGCAATAGGAAAGGGGTGCAGAGAACAGACAGTTCAAAGGAAAGGGAGAGCATTTGCTTTCACCAGCTCATGAAACTCTCGTTGATAAGGCAAAGATGATGAGGGATCCCCGTGGAAGCCACGAAAGAGAAAGTATGCAGCCTCCATTTAATTCCACATACAGGATCAATGGCTCATTACTGAGTCTAGTTAACATCGCACTGCCAGCAGCTTGGGGAGTACATCCTGTATATGGGAGACTGAGGTAGGGCCTGCACCGTAAGTTTGGCTGCCATAATTCCTCACATGATGAGGTGGATTAAATCCAAACAAACATATTAGACTTTTCTCATAATATTTTACTATTGCTATTGGATACTGCTATAGGCATTGGTTTACATGCTTAGAGTGATAAGGAGCATATAATCTTGAGTTATATTGGTCACTTCATGGCCTTCTTTATGACCAAAGAAAATCAGCACTCATGAGGATGCAAGCACCAATTAAATGTTAAAAGACTAAAAGACCAGTTTGTTCTTTTAAAAAAAGGTGACTTGGCAACTTAACTTTAACCCAGTCACAGTTATATTATAGACAACATAACGCTGCCATTATATGAGGTAATCTCTTTGAATAATGTCATATCTTTTGCTCAGATTTGTTTTGGATCTGATGTCCACACCAGAGTTCTGGTGTACAGTTTATGTCATTAGCAAAACCAAAGCTACATCATTTTGCCACAAAATGTGTGGAGAGACATTTTTAATTTCACTGTCAAAATGTCTGTTAAAAGATAGAAAGTAATTGCCTCATTACATCACAGATATATTCACATTAGTGTATATAATTGAATCTGTTCATATAACAGTTTACATTTTACTGTGCAATGATTCACTTTTGCTTTGTAAATGGTGCTTGAATTTTTTTAGCACTTCTGTACTGAATTAGTTTCAGTATATTAAGTGAAATGAAGAATGCAAACCATATACCTGACTGTGTTCAAACCATAAACCTTAAGACTTTTATTATAGCTGAAACAACTTCATCGTTCACTATGCAAAGTGGATTTCATTTTGGCTGAGGCACTGCATGCCATCTATAATTGAAGAAGTAATTCAAACTATACATACAATAACATTTATGTATGGCATAATTTCCTCCCCCTATCCTCCCTCTGAAATGTACTGATGATATACATTGAACATTGGCACTACATCATAGCTAAAGACTGAAAGCATTGAATATCAGACAAACAATCACCAGCTGAGATTAACAGGGCACCAGTTTATGAACCAGATGTTGCACCAATTCTCCAGTTGTTATTAAATGAGATTCGTTCATATGAGTATGGTAATTATACATCTATTGGCACAACCCACAGGACCTGGAAAACAGAGCTTGTTCAATGTTTAGTAAAGTGCATATTTATGATTATTTTTGCCTCCATACCTCACTTTCTTCCTTTAAGACACTTAATGTGCCCCTTTGCTAAAGCTTCTGGTCATCTTAATTAATACTTCCTTATGTAGCTCCATGTGATACTTTAATAACATCCCTGTGAAGCAACTTGGAATGTTCCATTATGTTATACATTCCATGTAAAATATAAGTTGTTGCTGACTCTGGCTGCTAGTGTTAAGAATTTATTGCAAATTATACAGCAATTTCTCTTCAATTGCAATCATAGGGGAAAAACTTCTAATTATGAAAAGTCTGTTGTAAAATCTATGGACATTGGCCAGCTGTTACCCTGACCATTAGGCTAAAATCATGCCCTCATCAAAAAGCAGCATCACCTATGAACACAGAAGCATAGAAACAAGAGTGAACCAATTCAACACCATTCAGTGAGATTATGACCTATTGTGACCTATTGTGCCTTACACTGAGAAAAACTCACTGCATGGACTCAGGCACAATTGAACAAACTTTATTTACACTTCGACAATAGACAGGAGGGCAGAGGTGCAATATAGCCAAATGCAACAGAACTTGAAATGTACACCAATCCATCCCTCTTAAGCAACTCATGCATTAAAATATAAAATACTATGTGTTCTCCCAAAAGACATTGTGAAACATGAAATGTAACAAGTTGGGTTGCATTTTGTTGGAATCATTTATTTATAATATTGTTTAAAATAATTATAACTAAAACATAAATGATTGATATTTCCACAGTAATTTACATACAAAAATACTTTCCTTAATACTGGCAAATCTTTAAAAAAAGGACCATTTGAGCCAACACAATAATGAAAAAAAGAACAAGATTTTTCTTCTGGCTGCTTTTTCTGTTGAGTATCTCCTTCCATTTCCAGCTCAGTTCTGCTCTGTCAACATGTCTGTGTCAAACCTAAATTTTGACCTTGACTATCAACTCCACTTAATGTTTGGAACTGTGACATTGATTGATTGATTAACCCTAATCAAAGACCCTGACTCACTTATCACTTACGGATTCGATAATGTTGGCAAGGAATGTCAACCACTGATCAATTGGTAGCGCTTGTGTCTCTGGGTTGAAGTGCCATTTGTGTGCCTGAGCTGCAAAGTTGAAGCTCAGACTCCAGTGCAGTACATGTCAACTTTTTGGGCAGGCTGACTTTCTGCTTGGTGGCTGGATGTGAAAGATCCCATAATAATGGCAAGCTTTCAGTTTCATTTTGACTTTCACTTTCTTTCTGATTTTCACTTCAAAGTGTGGGATGAACCTGAATTTTAAGAGGCTTCTCCTTTTCTCCCTTTGACATATTTGTTCTTTCAAGACTCACACAATGCAGATGGAGTCTTGATCCAATTTTAACTGGATATGTGATGAATGTAATCTCTCTACAACAAGTCCAATCACAATTTTATCTGAAAATAAAACAAAGAACTCCAGCTGCTGGAAATATGAAACAAAAACAGGATTAATAAATTTTAGCCAGAATATTGTGAACAGTTTTGGGTCCCCCTTTCAAAGGAAAGATATACTGTCATTGGATGCAGTCGAGAGAAGGGGCACAAGGCTGATGCCAGGTATGGAGGGATTGTCTTATGAGGGGAGGTTGAATAGATTGGAATTTAGAAGAATGAGAGACAACCTTATTGAAACATACAAGATTTTTAGAGGAGTTGATGGGGTAGATGCTCAGAAGTTGTTTTCCCATGTAGGAGAGTTGAGGTAGAGAGGGTATAATTTCAGAATAAGGCATCACCCATTTCAGACAAAGATGAGGAGGATTTGTTTTTATCCCTCAAAGGGCAATGAACCTGTGGAATTCTTTACGATACAAAGCTTTTGTGGCTGGGTCACTAAGTATATTCAAGGCTGAGATAGTTAGGATTTTAATCAGTAAGAGAATCAAGAGTTGTGGGGAAAAGCAGGAAAATAGAGATGAGGATTATCAGGTCTGCCATAATTACACTGAGTGGTGGAGCAGACTCGATGGGTTGAATGGTCTCCTTCTGCTCTTATATCTTGTAGTCTATGGCTTAGTAAACTTTCTTCCATTAAACCATCTGGCATTCAAATCATACTATAAATCACCATCAGTAACTGAACTGTCCCAATGTCTCTCAAAATGTTACTTGGTTTACATTTTTTTGTTGGGAGTAGTAAGAAAATATTTCTACCTTAGGGACAACAAAATGTCTGGAACAGCCAGTAATCTGATTCACTTTGTTACTGTATAGCAACGAATCCCTTAACTATCCTGAACTGCATTCTGCATTCAAATAGGTTCTGAGCGAACATCTTTCACCTGTAACATCGCCATTGATTCAATATCCATTTACTTTGTGCTGTAGCCTTTGCTGAAATCTTCTAAAATGTTTCCATTATCACCACCAGTTACTACCAATAATTTGTTTTTACACCCCACATCATATGGCAAACAGAACCATACTGGATTCTTTACATCACTGTTGTTCTCTATGCTTTCATTTTTATTGACTACAAAAGCTTCCAGCTACTCCCTAAAGTTAGACTCCGCTCTAGTCTCTCGGCTTCCACGTGAGTTTCCACATCAGAACTTACAAACAATTAACTGCCTTTGAGATATATCATTTGGATCTGCCAAAGCTGCCACCGCTTTGACTTATTATTGACATGCTATTCCTGAATTTCTCCATTACAATGGGTTTTCCCATATTAACACAAGTTTGTTCGAACTTCAGTGAATGAAACTATTCTTTGACAATTATTTTTTCCTCACAATTTGAACCAATGTCTTACTGGATCCCTTCTTTATTGTTACAAACTTTAGTTGCTAAGACTCCAGAATAAGCTTGTTAGCATTAATAAATAGCTTTTTAAAACATAATAATCTGAAGAATTTCCGCAAGTGTCAAGAAAACATTGATAGCTTTACAAGAAGCTTTGTAACACAAGAGTCACTGCATTTCTTCAATTCTGTAGCTACTTTCTCAATAGATAGAAAATACCTCTCAACTCTGTCCTTTACATTTAGGCAAGACAAAGAATTTTGAATAAAGCGTACATCCAAGTTGGACTTCCTTTCTTATCCAAAATATTAGACTCTCTTTCACTTAAGTTTCTCTTTAGTGAGTTTTCTGAAATAAAAATAAGAGATGCTGGAAAACTCAGCAGGTTAGATTAGATTACTTACAGTGTGGAAACAGGCCCTCTGGCCCAACAAGTCCACATCGACCCTCCGAAGAGCAACCCAACCAGACCCATTCCCCTACACCTAACTCTACAGGCAATTTAACATGGCCAATTCACCTAACCTGCATATTTTTGGACTATGGGAGGAAACCAGAGCACCCAGAGTAAATCCACACAGGCACAAGGAGAAGTGCAAACTCCACACAGACGGTTGCCTGAGGTAGGAATTGAACCCAGGTCTGGTGCTGTAAGGCAGCAGTGCTAACCACTGTGCCACCTGACAATATTTGTGGAGAGAGAAATAGTTAACATTTAAAATCCAAATTGACTTCTTCATTCTATCATTCCTCTCTGGAGCCAAATAAATCATATTGGCTTTGAAACATTAACTGTGTTCTCTCTCTGCGGATGCTGTCAGACCTGCCAAGTTTCTCCAGCACTTTCTGTTAATTGTTTCAGATTTCCAACATCTTTAGTACTTTGCTTTTATTCATGCCTTCTAAGTTGACTCTCTATTTGCAGTTCTCTTTCAATTTCTTTTTCCTCCCTTGTTAGCTTACTTTCAAGAGTTCAAGTTCAAGGATTTGCAATTTGGTGTCAAATCCGAGATTTTGATTTCTCTATCTGTTTCCAGTTCATGCTGCATAATGTCTTTTTTTTCTTTTCTATTCCACACTGTTTCATTTATTTTTCTTGCTCAAGCTGTTGCATCTGCAAGTGGATTCTACCATTTGGATTAACTCTGTCCCTTTCCAGTATCAAATTCTGCACTACTACCTCAATTATAGGCGCTGCTTCAAATTCAAACCTCAAATCACCTGCCAATGCACTTAACCAATCTTTAGTTAATTTTTGCAAATCACTCAGGGATAAATTTTCCTTTTTTTCAGAAAAAGCATAGCAACTGAAAGATCATTTGCTTTTAGTGAGTGTAATAAAATTCAGTGTGAAAGCTTGATTACTTAATTCCTACACATCCACCTACGCGTCTTCATCTATAGGTTCGAAAATATCATGTATGCTTACAGATTCCTAATCCCTTCAAAATATGTGGACTTTTTTTTCAGATCCCACTAGAGTCCCCAGTTTGTTATAATTAAGAATATTGAACAAGATCAATCTTTGTTTATGCACTGACTTGATAGACCAGAATCCTTTAAAGAATTAGATGTATGGAAAAAGGAAGGCTAGGAAAATAAGTGACAGAGTTCTACACTTGAATTGAAATGCCACAATTTTTTTTTCTACAGACATGAACAAAACAAACATAAGCAAGATAAGAACAGGAAGTATAGAAGGAATTTAATGAACATTTGTATTGGTGGGTATCTGCAATCCACTGTCTGAGAGGGCGGTAGAGGCAGGAACCGTCATAGCTATAAGTCAAATTTTGATGATAATTTGAAGTGTAATAGCAAGCATGTTTGAGGGCCAAGTGCTGGAAAATAGGCCTAGAAGAGATAAGGGCTTGGTGGCTGGTGCAGTCAAGATGGCTGAAGCAGTCAAGATGGCTGAAGCACCTCGTTCCATTCTGTGAATTCCCACGATTCTATGGCTGTAAGAATGACCTAATGGGCAGATAAGATGATGATTCTAAACCATATACACTATTTTTACAACCTAGACTCTTACATTTGGGATTAACATGAGCTAAATCTGAGTTAACAGAAAAGCTGTAGTCAAGCACCCCACAAACAGTAACTTAAATAATTGACACGGTCAAGACATAGGCACAGGAGTAGGTCATTCAGCCCATTGAATCTGCTGCAATGTTTAATATAATCATAGCTCAATGTCTTTGAACCTGATTATCCCCATAAGCCTTTACAGCATTGATAATCAAAAATTTATCAACATCTACTTTAAATACACTCAAAGACTAAACTTGCATTTCTCTGTAGAACAGAGAATTTCAAAGTTTTACTACCCTCTGAGTAAAAGAACTTTTTCTCACCTTAGCCCCAGATTGCATCCTCTTATTTCCTAGACTCTCCAAACCAGGGAAAGATCTGACCTGATCATGTCTGTCAATCCCATTAAAGGATTTGCAAATTTCAATTTGGTCAATTCTTGTTGTTTAAATCTGGAGAGAATGCATGATCTGGGAAGGACTGAAATGAGCCTGAGACTATCAGTTTTAGATACAAATGAGTGGGCAAGACAGAGCTGTGAAAAGTTAAAGAACTAGTGTCACTGCAATGGTGAGGTGCAATAGGAGTGCATGGGCTTGCTTCACCAGTGCTGGTGCTGGACAGCACATTGCTAAGCAGCAGCAAGTTGAGAGGGAGCTAGGGACCAGGATTTAAAAGCTGAGTGAAACTGAGACAGAGCAAGCAAATGGCCACTGGGCGTTGGATCTGGGACAAAAGGGAGCCCAGGGAGTCAGAGTCAGGGTCAGATAAGGAATCAGGCATGAGAAAGAATCTGGGGAAATGGTGTTGTAACAGACACTAGAGATGATACTGGAATCAAAGACACATTTGAGGAGAACAATGGGAGACAGAGTTAGAGTTGAAGCTGTAGTTGGGGCATCAGCTAAGTCGAGAGCTAAGGAGTTATCATGCCTGTGACCTAATGGAATTAGGGAATGTGTGATAGTTGTAAATTCCTTTGGAGAGAATTGAGTTAGAACCAGGGTCTAAATACATACAAATCAATGTTATGGAGTTTGAGGTGTGTGAACTACAAGTAAAAGTTTGGCTCAAGAAAGATATGACTGGACTCTAACTAATCACAGAGGGAACCAAGAAGTGAGCCAGCGAAGGAACTGAGGAAAGTTCCAGGGCCATAGACGGAGCTAGAGCCACGACCAAGGCTGGGTAGGGAGACATGGTCAGGGAATCGGGGCAGAGCTAGGGAGGGAACCGCCGGTCTGTAATTTGTGATGAGATGTGCCTTTAAGAAGGATTTGTCTGTCTTAATTCTCTTAAAGAGGGGTGCTATAAATCTGATACCAAGATATCTGCTCCATGGAGAACAGTGTAAATAACTTTGTTTTTGTTTAAAGCAGATGAAAGGAGCATGAATGGGTGGAGTCAGGCTCACACAGGCCAGGGGTTTTAGTTTTCCTTTCAGTTATTGAGGCTGGTGTTTTTTTGGAGTTGAAACCAGAGGTGCAGCACTCTCCCTGCTGCTGCAAAAACCTGAGTTCTGTCTCTGTTGCTAGACTAATTCTTTCAGCTTTTCCTTTCTCCTGGACTGGAGACAGCACATGGGTGAATTTGTTTTGCTGAAATTGCCTTTGCCAACGGTATGTTTATGGGATGCTGTTATATTGAAACAGTTGATAGCTAGTAGTTAAATAAAATATTATTTTGTTAAGGATTTTGATAGAGTTAAAGTCGTGCCAATTCTTGTTTTCTGTTTGTGTAAGAATACTTTTTAGTGTGTTTTGCTTAAAGCCAAGTGGTTTGATCAATCGAATCACATCTAGAACATAGCACCATACACTTGCTTTTAAATAAGAAAAAGTATTAGGATCTAAGCAATCTCCTGGATATATTTTGAGGGGGTTTGGTCTGGTCAATAACAAATGCATGTATGAAAAAAAATCAAAGATCTTTGGACACTAACAGGAGGAGACTCACAAACATTCTATGAGTCATTGTTTCAAAATACGGGACAATGAGTTTGCCAGCAGCAAAGAACCAAAGACACAGCACAAAAGCTTCAGACCAGAACTCTCTATATTTCAATATCCTGGTTTCTCAAATGGAAACATTTGCCCTGATTGAAATGACCAAATAGTGATGTGTTAAAATTAAAATGGTAGATTTTTCTAGTGTGCCATATCTGGGAGTGGGGTAGGTTAGGGTTATATGTTACCTGGCTAAAAATGGAAAATAATAGAAGTAAAGCTTTGGGAACTAACAAACATTTTGGACTGATTCTGGGAGATTTAAAATCTGAGAGATTCTGGGAGCTTTATGATTTAATGGATAGTGTAATATATACCTGTCAACTGTGATTTTTTTTGTTTATGCTAAAGGGCATTCTTCCATTCTGTTTAAGGTATAAGTTGCCAACAAAGATCGTATTTTGTCACATGTGTATTTAAACTTTTGCGCATTAAATGTCTCAAAACATGAAATATTGTTCAGTCATCTTTTCAGATTTTAATTGAAAGTTCAATTTCTTTTTAAACGTCATCGGTCTCGGTGAATATAGTAACATGGCAATCATATAGGAGAGCATCTATTTAAATGCATTGCTATGTTGTATCACTGTATTTGGAGGGGTGTCAATGATCTGCAGTTATTCAGTGAGGGATCTGTCAAAGTTCGGTAATTAATGTGCGCAGGGTCAGGAAGGAGAGATCCCATCTAGAGTGAGACACAGCCTGAGTGAATATATAGTTCGGAGACTTTGGTGGCAATGTGGAATTTGGTACAGAGGGAATGAGGTGCTTTTTTCTAGCACTTACTTCGCTCATAGTTTGTAAGGTTTTTTTTTTAAACAGGAAAATTGAAGCACAGCATCACCTTCAAACATGAGATTGACGTCCCAGATAAACCATAAGTTCATTTACTGATGATAGTAACTAATTTGACTACCTATTACAGGTTACTTTCAGATTGAAGATAAATAGGGGAAATAGTTACAGGCTACAACCTAAAAGACCAGCATAATTTTTTTAAAAATCAAATTAAGAACTAAGTCATTGAAATGGAGTTGACGATTCAGGCATGTGTTGTACTTGTACAGTATGGGAGCTAATGGACCCCACTGTGGTCATAGTGACTACATTTGTAGCAAATGTTGGTTACTCGAGGAGCCTAGGCTCAGAGTTGATGAGCTGGAGAGTCCGAGCTTCAGACACATCAGGGAGGAAGAGAATTACCCGGACATTGTGTTTCAGGAGGTAGTCACATCCCTCAGGTTAACTACCACAAAATTGGTCAGTGGTTAGGGACAGGAGGGTGTGAACTACGAGCGAGGAAGGCAGAGGGATCCAGGAGGTAGTGCTGAAGGAGGCTCAGCCCTGAGCTTGTCCAACAGGTTCGAGATTCTTACTCCCTGTGTGGATGAGAGTAGGGTCTTTCGGGAGGATGAGAAAACAGATCATAGCACCACGATACAGGGAGCTATTCAAGAGAGGGGAGAAAAAACAAATGAAGTTGCAATAGGGAATAGTATAGTCAGCAGGATAGACACTGTTCACTGTGACTAGGTTTAAGAGTCTGTGTTGCCTGCTGGGTGCTTAAGTGCAGGATATCTCATCTGGATTATGGAGGAACTTGAAGTGGGAGGGGAAAGGTCCTGTTATTGTTGTCCATGTAGGTACCAACGATATATGTAGAAAGAGGAAAGAAGTTCTGTTGAGGGAATGTGAGCAGTTAGGGGCAAAATTAAAAAGCAAAACCAAAGAAAATAATCTCAGGATTATTACCTGAGCCATGAGGATCAAAAAAGATTAAAGAGGTAAACACATGGCTCAAAGAGTAGTGTGGAAGAAACAGGTTCAAAATCATGGGACATTGACATCAGTACTAAGTAAAGAGGGAGCTGTTCTGACAGGATGGGCTTCACCTATATCAGTTCTGAGGAAGGGTCACTGGACCGGAAACGTTAACTCTGGTTTCTCTTCACAGATGCTGCTAGAACTGCTCAGCTTTTCCAGCATCTCCCATATTTGTTTCTAATTTACTGCACCTGAAGTTCTTTCAGTTTTTGTTCCACCTACATCATATTGGAACTGGAGTCCTTGCGAATCGCATAACTAGGGCTGGAGGTAGGATTTCCAATTAAATAGTTGGAAAGGGATGGGGTCAGTTGCATGGAAAATTATGGAAGAAGTTAAAGGGCAAGTGGACTCAACAAAGTTTAAACAGGACAGAGTGTACGGAAAGGGTCAGGAATCTAACTTCAGGCATAGAATGCTCCTGGGAATGAAAGACTTGTCATCTGAAGAGTGGTTGAGGACTCCGGGTCTGTACTTAGAGGAGTCTAGAAGGACGAGGGGGGAACTGATTGAATTTACAGAATACTGAGAGGCCTGAATAAACTGGATGTGGAGAAGATATTTCCACCAGAAGGAGAAACTATGACTCGGGGACACAGCCTCAGAATGAAAGGGTTACCCTTTAGAAATGAGAAAGGGAGGAATTTCTTCACGCAGAAGTTGTTGACTCTGTGGAATACATTGCTGCAGAAGGCTGTGGAGGCCAAGTCATTGAGTGCATCTGAGACAAAGTTAGCTAGGTTCTTAACTAGTAAGGGGATCAAAAGGTATGGGCAGAAGACAGAAGACTGCGTTGAGAAACATATCAGCCACAATCA
Source organism: Chiloscyllium plagiosum (assembly GCF_037043375.1). Lineage (NCBI taxonomy): Eukaryota > Metazoa > Chordata > Chondrichthyes > Orectolobiformes > Hemiscylliidae > Chiloscyllium > Chiloscyllium plagiosum. The sequence continues at coordinate 86,591,306 of NW_028270144.1, forward strand.
AACAGCAGCACAGACTTGATGGGCCATATGGCCTAACTCTGTTTCTTTATCTCCTGGTCTAAGATTGCAAATAGGGGCATGATCTAATCATTCATAGGAGAAAGTGAGGACTGCAGATGCATTTTCAGCTCTAGTCATTCATAACCTATTTTACAGATAAATCCCAATTTTATGGATTAATAAAGTAATACTGTAAAAGATTGCAAATTTTCCAAGTATAAAGTTGAGAAGATGACAAAGATAGCATAAAATTCTACTAAACTATGTGACTTCCAACTCCCCCCACCCCTCCAGAAATAACATCTGTGCCATTTAGAAATTGTAATCGATCTTTGTCATTTTACCAACTGTCAATTTTAATACCCTTTGAATTACAATGCAATTCTCTTCATATTGCAGCATGGGTGGCCTTTAAACGAAGCCTCTTTTAATTAAGGAATGTTTTCTCTACAAAAGTGAAAAATCTAAACAATATTTAAACTTATGTTTGTTGTAAGTATATACAGTGACTTGTGTAATGTGCTTTAAGTAAATGGCTGGGATGTGGGAAACAGTTCCCAGCATTAAAAGAGAGCACGAGCTAATGCCATCTTCTAAATTTGTATGTGAAGCACATACAGAGGATATATGCCCCACACCTCATTGAAACAAATTTTGACTGTATAGAAAGAACTGAGAAGAATTCCAAAGATTGTTGGTTCAAATGTCTGTTATGAAACTGAGCAAACCAAATTCCTAATGCAAAGTTGAAATATTTTAAATTGCATTCATCATACTCAGATCATATGAATATTATATAATCTTGGTTTGAGCTCAAAGCAAAAAGGCAAATTTTCTCTTTGTGTTCACTCTGTTGATGTAAATATTCCAGTTTTAGTTCTCATTGTCTGGTGTAGAAAGCAGTGAAGTGCAAATGAAGTTTTAAAGCAGTTGCACTCAGAATCTCCATGGGAAATCCATGTTGACTACTGCTCTGTTGTAACTTCAGTGGAAAATCAGTAATGTCTAGAATAGGCCTTTCCATTATTTATTCAGCATTCCTGCTGATTTTCAACTCATGTTATAGCAGTTGCACAGGAAAACCCTGTGAAAACAATTAGTCAGTTATTCTAATATCTTTACCCACGGTAATAATGGAGTATCTAAGTTGTGGTGAATACACACAATGTCATGGTGCCAGCTGATGGCAATACTGCACAAGTCAGACCATGAAGTGAAACTTGACCAGGTAAACCAAAATTCTTATTTTTGCTGTTTGCTTGCCATGGTGGTCAGTCAGTGAACATTTTCACAAGAGGCTGCCAATGTACTTTTAACAAAAGAACATGCAAAAGGAAACGAAAAAAGATGGTTTACACTATTTAAGAACTATTGGAAAGTATCTTATTGCAAATATCAGAAATAGTGATTTAACTCTTTACATTAAACAACAACCTTAACGATATTCAAATCTCAATGAAGGGTCACCTTCACTCCCCTTTAAAGTTCCTTGTGCAGTTGGCATGGTTGTAATTCGTTTCTGAAGATTTCTTCTTCCTGACTTCTTCACACTTGCAGAGCAAACAAATGGTTTTTCCATATACTTACAGCTTCCACTACCTTTTCTTCTTGAGTCCTTCTTAATACTTCGAAATATTACCCTGTCTTTCCAGAAACTGCTAAACTACCAGCACCTATTCCCTCTGACTGTACCTGCACACTCTTGCTGACCTTCTGGATGCTTCTGTCTTTTTGTGATACTGAATTCCTGGCACAAGGCAACTGCATTTTTTCTTTAAGTATCTTTTCCTCTAAAGAACTGAACAGTTTTCATCCAAAGATCTTCTCCAAGATTTGTAAACCCTGATTAAAAATCAGGCATTAACAATGTTTAGACAAAATCTAAGCTGAAACTGTACCTTGCCTCCTTTTTTTAACACAGACAATATAGAAAGTGAAATCAAATTTAAGATTATTCATGGTTTTTTCACTTTAGAACCAAATATTTCAAATCATAGTTTATCATGAACTTTCATCACAACCCACAGACTAGGAATTCAGTATGGGAATCCAGTCTGGTGGTTAGTGTGCATAGCTATTTTCTTGTCATTATTGCAGATTTAATTGATCTGCTTTAGCTTTGATTGTGTTGGCATCACAGATTCAAATACGTATACTGCAGGAATTCTGAAGGTGGTTAACAATGTGATAATAGGAGAAAGTGAGGACCGCAGATGCTGGAGATCAGAGTCAAGTGTATGGTACTGGAAAAGCACAGTAGGTCAGGCAGCATCCAAGGAGCAGGACAATCGATGTTTTGGGCATAAGCCTATCATCAGGAAGTCCTTTCTTAATGAAGGGCTTATGCCCAAAACGTCAATTCTCCTGCTCCTTGGATGCTGCCTGACCGGCTGTGCTTTTCCAGTACCAAACTCTGAACAATGTGATATGACAAATTAATCTGGCTTTGGGATGTTGATTTTTGATTGAAGGACAGACCAACAGTTAACTCACCTACTGTTCTGCAAAACAGTTGCCATGAAATCTTTCACATCCAACTGAGCAGACTCTTGGTTTCACAACACATCCAAAGGTTGACTCTTCCCAACAATGCCATGTTCCAGTGGTGCTACATGGAGTATCAAGCCTTTTCTCAATTTTTGTTATGCATTGGATCCCTGCAGTAGGAATCCAGGATCATTGTGACTCCATGGGGGAAATATTTTTGACTGAGCGATGGCTACCAATTGTGATGAATAGATGAAGGGGAGTTTGGAGATGTCATAGAGTCATAGAGTCATAGAGATGTATAGCATGGAAACAGACCTGTCCATGTCGACCAGGTATCCCAACCCAATCTAGTCCCACCTGCCAGCACCCGGCCCACATCCCCTCCAAACCCTTCCTATTCATATACCCATCCAAATGCCTCTTAAATGTTACAATTGTACCAGCCTCCACCTCCTCTGGCAGCTCATTCCATACATGTACTGCCCTCTGTGTGAAAAAGTTGCCCCTTAGGTCTCTTTTATATCTTTCCCCTCTCACCCTAAACCTATGCCCTCTAGTTCTGGAATCCCCGACCCCAGGTAAAAGACTTTGTCTATTTATCATATCCATGCCTCTCATAATTTTGTAAACCTCTATAAGGTCACCCCTCAACCTCCGACACTCCAGGGAAAACAGCCCCAGCCTGTTCAGCCTCTCCCTATAGCTCAAATCCTCCAAACCTGGCAACATCCTTGTAAATCTTTTCTGAACCCTTTCAATTGGAAGGAGACCAGAACTGCACTAGAATTCCAACAATGGCCTAACCAATGTCTTGTACATCCGCAACATGACCCCCCAACAGCTGTACTCAATACTCTGACCAATAAAGGAAAGCTCACCAAACGTTTTCTTCACTATCCTATCTACCTGTGACTCCACTTTCAAGGAGCTATGAACCTGCACTCCGAGGTCTCTTTGTTCAGCAACACTCCATAGGACCTTACCATTAAGTGTATAAATCCTGCTAAGATTTGCTTTCCCAAAATGCAGCACCTCGTATTTATCTGAATTAAACTCCATCTGCCACTTCTCAGCCTATTGGCCCATCTGCTCAAGATCCTGTTGTAATCTGAGGCAACCTTCTTTGCTGTCCACTACACCTCCAATTTTGGTGGCATCTGTAAACCTACTAACTGTACCTCTTCTGCTCGCATCCAAATCATTTATGTGACTGTATATAACTCTGAACCTTAGTAATTATGTGATGTCAAGTGGTAGAATTCTGACCTGAGTTGCTGATCATGATCATATCACCGAAAGAAAGAGACAGATGGAAAATGGATGTTTCCTTTTCAAAAGAAAATAAAATGATGAAGAATTAATTTCGTACAATATTCTGGCACACCACCTAGTGGCATTGGCAGTGTCCTGCAAGCACATTCCATTCCCATCTTGTTGGCGCAGGAAGTAGAGACATTGAGGTCAGTGAGAAAGAAGACAGATAGCAACAAACTAAACTTAAGTATTTGTCTGTGTTTTCTTGTGGCAGCAGTGATACATGTGCCCATAGATTGTAATCATTCGGCAGGAAAATGTGTCCATACTCATGAGGTATGTAATGGATTCCCTGATGATCTGTATAGCTTCAAGGGTTTTCATCTATTTATGTCTTAAGTTTAATAGCTAACTGAGTTTTCTCAAACGCTTGTCAGAGTAGAACTGTAAACAACTCTAAATAGTTACTTATAGGTATCAGGAGTGGTTCAGATAACATTACTGGCACCTTACATTCACAAGTTTCTAGATTCGCATTTCACTCTAGAGTCTGAGCAGAAAAGTTGAGGCTGCCACACAAATACTGCACTTTGCTGGTGGCTCTCTTTTTAGATAAAACATTAAATTGAGGCTTCATCTGTGCTCTACCTGGACATAGAAGAACCCATGGCAGTAGTGGGTCTCAAATCAGTGTTCACAATTTAAATCAAAGCAATCACAGACAGACAAAGAAAACATTGTCTCAAGCAATTTGGGAAAAGAGGAAGGTCAGTGCCTAAGCAGTGACAGATTTTTAAGCAGATACTTCATAACGTTCATGAAAAATTTATTCTGGTCAAAGAAGAGGATTCAATGAGAAGAATAAACAACCCACGGATCATAAAGACAGAGAGAATCCAATTAAAACCAAGGCATACAAAGCAGCAAAATCTAATGGTAGGCCAAAGGATTGGGATTTTTTTTTAGGAACCAGCAGATGTTAAAATGCCAGTACAGAGGGAAAAAAAGTTGATAACAAAAGTAAATTGATATGAAATATAAAGACTACAGCAGGAACTTTTTCTGGTAAGTGAAAAAATCACAGCTTAAGTAAATGTGGGAACCTTTGAAGGTGCAACTGGGGAATTAATAATGTTGAACAGGAACAAAGCAGATCATTTAAACCACTGTTTTGCAAGAGTCTTCACAGTGGAGAACATTATAAATTTCTCAAATATCCAAATACTTATTGGTCTTGTCACAGTCGCTATCAAAAAGGACAAAGTATTTGGCAAACTAATGGGATGAAGACAGATAAGTGACCAGGACAAGAGTTTTTGGAAAAAACTCAGTAGATTCCACATGAAAGGTTATTGTACAATATAGGAGTTCACTGTGGGTGGGGGTAGTATGTTAGCATGGTTTGAGGATTGGTTAACATACAGAAGGCAGAGAGTTGAGATTATTGGGTCTCTTTCTTATGCCTGAAACGTCGACTCTCCTGCTCCTCAGATGCTGCCTGACTTGCGGTGCTTTTTCCAGTGCCACACGTTTTGACTCTCTTTCAGGTTGCAAAGTCTTCTTACTGCTAGCACTCAATGTAATTACTCCAGTCAGTTTGACAGTTATCGGTCTCACTATTCTTCTGAAACACTTTTGCTCCATCAGTGACTGCCTTTCCATCTGCCCTGGTAGTGGACAACATATTCAGAGCACATCACAAGTACAAACCCACAACACATATATAATTAAGGTCTACAATTAATCTGACCAACATATCAGCTGTGGAGTCACATGGGTAGATATCAGCTATATGCTATTACTAACCAACAAATTGGAGGGGGGGTGGGATGAAGGCCATTAATTGATAGTGAGTCATTCATCTTATATGTAAGTGATTTTGCAAATATTGGAACACTCAGACTCAGAATTGAGTTCAAAACTACATCTGTCACCTTCATTATTAGTTACAGGTAAGTTTAAATGTTACTGCAGCAGTATTTTGAAATAGCTTTATATGATTTAAGATTTTATCATTTGCATTGTAGTCGACAAGGAGAGATTTTAGACATCAAAGACAGATGGACAGGAAAGACTGAAAGTGATAGTAAAATTGGCAACAGAATACTGGTCAATGCTGATGAAATGTTGAATTATATGCGTAGATAACAAGTTGTGTTTACACAAAGCAAATACAGGAGGTTGGCAGGATGATAGAAATGGTCAATGTGAGATCGACACAATTCTTTGATCGCTGGTCATTAACATATGGATGAGACAAAGGTCCCAGAGGCAGCTTGTCAGTTTGGAAGCAGACAATCATGTTGCATTTCCACCTCAGCAGCTTAAAAGAGGAATTGATTTTTACATTGTATAATATGGCATAAGATTATGATGCATCAGGAAGTGAGTTCAAAACCTAAACAACTACAGGCACTTGTAATACCATTGTAGTGAAAAACCAACAAGAAATGTCTGTAAAATCTCTAACCAGCTTTGCCTGTTAATTGAAGGTCTTTTTAAATTTTATTTTAAATGACTACGTCCTAACATGTACCATGCATGATTGATGGGCTAGAGGAGAAATTGATGTTAATCTTATGACATTGGCAGAAAATAACCTTGATGCAACTCATGTCTTGTGCCAATGTGTCGCCAATTATGTTGAGCACGCTATATTCACAAGTACCAGGTCAGAGATGTGAGTTCAAGGGAAATTAATCAGTGAGTCAGAGGGATGCCATGAGGTGAAGCATCGAGTTTTGGTGACAATGAAAAGCTCATAGTAAACAAAAAGTCAATGTTTCAGAAAAATAGCACACCAATGCCTAATTTTGAAAATACTGCCCTGTGACCAAAGAATGCCTAAGAAACATCCATCCTCAAAATTAGTTTAATTGATAATTTTCCATGACTTAGTTACTGTTTTAGAGCCCCTTGCAGAAATAGGATATTGTGGAGCATTGAGTATAATTTGCTTGGCAGCTGCACCTAGATAATGGAGAGGAAGGGGCATGCCAAATACATAGATGGCACATGCCAGACTCATTTCAGGCAACACCGAAAAATCTACTTTTTGAGGTAACAAATTGTATTAACTTTATGTTTTAAGCTTATTAAATAGACTACAAAAGGGCATATAATGTTTCTACGACATTAAGTTAATCAATTACATAAATATGTGACTATTGACCTGTTCATATGAAGACTTGAATGACAAGTTATCAAAAATCAGTGACAAAATGAGGACCAATTTTACTAAAATAAAGCAAAGTTTTTTAAATTGAAAAATAATCATGAAGCATTAGATTTTTAATTGACCACTTAAATAACCAAAGCAGTTATATAGCAAATGAAATTGAAATGGCCATGAGATAACACAAAGGGAAACAATAAGTGTGATCAGGGTTATACCATGTTGTAAGAAGGTTAATCAGAGCTGATCAGATAACTAAATATTCCTATCGCTGCAAATGACCCCTTGACCTGCACCAAGTTCTTTCTTAGTTGTATCAACTGGCAGCCCCATTCTGGAATGAACATAAACAGCATATCGACACAGATCTTGACATTAAGCAGTGTCTCTGTTCTCGATTTATCTGTGGCAGAGTAAATAAAGACAAGTTTAGTTTGACCATTTTGTTGAAGGGAATGAGTTTAGGGAATGAAATGCAAATTGTGCATTCTTTAAATTGTATTAACAAAAAAGACAGTCATTACAGAATTTGTGACCTTAATGTGAAACTTAAGTAATCATGAAATTGAAATGTATTAATGATAACTCTTGAGTGCAGTCTTTTTTGATCCCAAAATGCCTATGTAAAAATAGTCTGAACTTACTTTGGAAGAAATCAGAAACAAAGCCAATTATATTAAAAAGGTCGTCCTATCGAGTAAATGTGAAGGAAAGACCTTAGCTCCCAGTGCTTATAAGACATCTTATGCCAAAGTGTTAATATCTAAGAATGTCTCTGTAGTTACTTTTCTAAAGTGCTTCAAAATTTGTTGACAAATTGTTTGTCAGTTGTCTCCAAAATACCTTGTTTATTTCTTGAAACTGATATGTGTTCTTAAAAATCATAAAAATAGAAGTTACAATGGAGAAAGTCCCATTCAGCCCAACATACCTGACAGCGTTTCCCCTCAAAATGAGTAAATACATCATATCACACATATACACCCTGTTCCCATGTCCCTCAGTACATTTTCATTTATCCAATATGATCTAAATGTCGGGAAAGGACTGAATCAAATGCTATTTTGCCTAAGTTAAAGTTGCGTCGTGTGGTTTGGAGAGTTATAGAGTCATACAGCGCAGAAATAAACCCTTCGGTCCAACCAGTCCGCACTGACCATAATCCCACCATAAACCACTGACGGTGGCACAGTGGTTAGCACTGCTGCCTCACAGCGCCAGAGACCCGGGTTCAATTCCCGCCTCAGGCGACTGACTGTGTGGAGTTTGCACGTTCTCCCCGTGTCTGCGTGGGTTTCCTCCGGGTGCTCCGGTTTCCTCTCACAGTCCAAAGATGTGCAGGGTCAGGTGAATTGGCCATACTAAATTGCCCGTAGTGTTAGGTAAGGGGTAAATGTAGGGGTAGGGGTGGGTTTCGCTTCGGCGGGTCGGTGTGGACTTGTTGGGCCGAAGGGCCTGTTTCCACACTGTAATCTAATCTAATCTAATCCAAACTAAATTAGTCCCACCTGCCTGCGTTTGGCCCATATCCCTCCAGACTTTTCTTATTCATGTACTTATCCAAATGTCTTTTAAACATTGTAACTGTACCCGTATCCATCACTTCCTGTGGAAGTTCATTCTACACATGAACCACTCTATGTAAAAGAATTGCCCTCATGCCTTTTCTAACTCTTTGTCTTCTCACTTTAAATAATCTGCCCTTTCATCTTGAAATCCCCCACCTTATTGAAAAGACACCTGCCATTCACCTTATTTATGCTCCTCGTGATTTTATAAATATCACTGAAAAAATTCCCAGCCTATCTAGCCTTTCCTTATAACTCAAAACGTCCATTTCTGGCAACATCCTGATAAATCTTTTCTGAACTCCCTCCAGCTAAATAATATCCTTCCAATAAAAGGGCAACCAGGACTGGACAGTATTCCAGAAGAAGCCTCACCAATTGTACTGTACAATCTCAAGATGACATCCCAAATATTAAGTGAGTTTCTCACTGTATCTTATCAAACACACTGCATTAATTACCTCCATGTCCCTGTGGCATCACTCACGGCTGGTTTCCAGCCCCACATTACCACATGCCATTCAGGAATAACTCACCCCACAGATTTGCCCGTGCCATCTTCAAAATGTGGCAGTGCATGTGAATGAACACTGGCATTCTGAAGCTGCCGGGCTTGTTTGCAGACAGAATCAGAGTATGACAGAGAAGGGTAAGGTGCCACTCATGTCTCTGTCAAGAATGTGAATGTTCTAGTGAATGGGGTAGTGAATTGGTGAGGAGTCCACTTCCCAGAGGTTTCAGGAGAGGAGGCCATGTCACTAACAGGTAGATGAACTTGTAGCACGGATTGAAATTGGTGGGTACGATGTTGTGGCTGTAAGGGGATCAGGGCTGGCAACTAAGTATCCAAGAATACACACCCCTATCGAAAGGATAGGCAGATGGGCAGGGGGAGGTGGTTGCCTTGTTAGTCAAAAATGAAATTAAATTGATTGCGAGATGTGTTATAGTTGGAAAGCGGAGAATCTATGTGGATAGAGTTCAGGAACTGCAGAGGGGACCCTGATGGGAATTATGTACAGATCTCCTAGAGGTAGTCAGGATGTGGGGAAGAAAATTAATCAGGAGATAGAAAAGGGTTACAAGAAAGGCATGATTACAATAATCATGGGAGCTTCAATACACAGGTGGGCTAGAAAAATCTACTTGGTAGCGGATCCCAAGGAAAAGAAAGAGTGGAATGTCTACGAGATTTTTTTTGCAGCAACTTGTGGTAGAGCCAATTAGCCAATGGGCAATTCTGGATTTGGTGATGTGCAATGAGGCAGACTTGATTAGAGAGCTTAAGGTGAAGGAGCCCCTCAGCAGCAGTGACTATATTTTGAGAGACTTCACCCTACAGTTTGAGAGGGACAAGCTAGAATCAGAAGTAACGGTATTACAATAGAGTCAAAGTAACTACAAAGACATTAGGGAGGAGCTGGACTGAGTTGACTGGAAGATGAGTGGAGCAGCAAAGGCATGATTCCCTGGGGGTAGTTTGAGAGGTACAGAAGAAATCCATCACAAGGAAGAAGAAATTTGCCCTCGGGAAGCTTTATCATTGATGTATTGCCAGTTTCATTTGAATGGAGGAGTAATTGATGTAAGAGGCATGGCCATCTCACAAGATATCATCAATTGCATTTGGATCAAATAGAAGACCATAAGTGGGGTGCTAATAGTGGGCTGCTTGTGATGGATGCTGTCCTGACCAAGGGTTACGTCTCTGCATCTGTTTGAAGAGCAATATGCCTGGCAGCCTCTTGCCTATTACGTATTGACCCCTTTGCTCATGCTTTGGCAATGGTATTTACATAGATATACATTGAATACATGGCACACACACGGTGAATCATATCAACAAGTCCAAGTGTATGTTTATGCTCTATCAGTATAACTCTCTACTCCCTTTTCACTTTGCTATACTTATTGAGCTTCTCCTCAACACATCTTAATATTACCACAACATTAAGCTTCCTTGTGTCACCTCTCTGCCTCAACAGTGCCTTATACAATTGTACTGAGGTTTTATGCTCTGTTCTGGTCATTTCACAGCCATTCCCATGGGGGTGTACGTTCCTCATATTCACAGATCTGTGGGAATATGAATGATGGAAGATATCATTTGGGTTCTTGCTTGTCCAGCTTCTGGGTGGCATTTGCCAGGAATCCACTCCCAGTGGAGATGGTGAAGAGGAGGATTTGGATGGGGTACCTGCAGATTGACTATTGCCTGTGTAGGCTCTGGTGGCTCAGTAGCGAGACCTGGGGTGGTTCCATGGTCGTATTATCATAGTGTCAGCCTCTGCATTGTCAACTGTGGTGCCTCCCAGGTTGTGCTGCTTTGCAGAGGGTCACTCCTGCTTCTACATCGAGAATCTCCAACCTTTCCCTTGAACTTCATCTGTCAGGCAAATGGCATCGAATCAGTGGAGTGATCGATGCTGGTCATCACCTCTGGATGATGTAATGAGTGATAGTGATTGGTGGAAGATGAGTCTTTGTTAGCCTATCCCACCAATCTACAGCAGAGCCCGGTCTCCAGTCACCTTAGATTTTACCTGCCTTTGGGCCAAGATCCCACTCTGCTGGGATGGTTGCTGTGCAATAGCCACTTCATGTTAAAAGAATCAGTGCACAGGCATCTTCCAAACCGCTGTTTCCCCACTCCACCCAACTGCATTTCGGGACCTGGAATATAAGGACCCTATGACAACCATTCAACAACAAATTTCAATGTTGTGATGCTGTTATTACTATGTTACAATATTGATATCACTGCCAGTTTTTTTTAAAAAGATGGGGTACAACCCACTTGAGCTCAGGGATGAATCTTCAACTGAAGAGCAGTGAGCCTGACGTCAGTGGTGGGCATGTTGTTGGAAGAAATCTTGAGGGACGGGATGTACATGTATTTGGAAAGGCAAGGACTGATTAGGGATAGTCAACATGGCTTTGTAGGTGGGAAATCATGTCTCACAAACTTGATTGAGTTTTTTGAAGAAGTAACAAAGAGGATTGATGAGGGCAGAGTGGTAAATGTGATCTATATGGACTTCAGTAAGGCGTTTGACAAGGTTCCCCCTGGGAGACTGGTGAGCAAGGTTAGATCTCATTTGGATACAGAACTGGCTAAAAAGTAGAAGACAGAGGGTGGTGGTGGAGGGTTGTTTTTCAGACTGGAGGCCTGTGACCAGTGGAGTGCCACAAGGATCAGTGCTGGGTCCTCTACTTTTTGTCATTTACATAAATGATTTGGATGCGAGCATAAGAGGTACAGTTGGTAAGTTTGCAGATAACACCAAAATTGGAGGTATAGTGGACATTAAAGAAGGTTACCTCAGAATACAACAGGATCTTGACCAGATGGGCCAATGGGCTGAGAAGTGGCAGATGGAGTTTAATTCAGATAAATGCAAGGTGCTGCATTTTGGGAAAGCAAATCTTAGCAGGACTCATACACTTAATGGTAAGGTCCTATGGTTGCTGAAGAAAGAGACCTTGGAGTGCAGGTTCATAGCTTCTTGAAAGTGGAGTCGCAGGTAGATAGGATAGTGAAGAAGATGTTTGGTATGCTTTCCTTTATTGGTCAGAGTATGGAGTACAGGAGTTGGGAGGTCATGTTGTGGCTGTACAGGACATTGGTTAGGCCACTGTTGGAATATTGCGTGCAGTTCTGGTCTCCTTCCTATCGGAAAGATGTTGTGAAACTTGAAAGGGTTCAGAAAAGATTTACAAGGATGTTGTCAGGGTTGGAGGATTTGAGCTATAGGGAGAGGCTGAACGGGCTGGGGCTGTTTTCCCTGCAGTGTCGGAGGTTGAGGGATGACCTTATTAGAGGTTTACAAAATCACGAGGGGCATGGATAGGGTAAATAGGCAAAGTCTTTTCCCTGGGGTCGGGGAGTCCAGAACTAAAGGGCATAGGTTTAGGGTGAGAGGGGAAAGATATAAAAGAGACCTACGGGGCATTTTTTTCACACAGAGGGTGGTACGTGTATGGAATGAGCTGCCAGAGAAAGTGGTGGTGGCTGGTACAATTGCAACATTTAAGAGGCATTTGGATGCGTATATGAATTGGAAGGGTTTGGAGGTATCTCTCTTCTGTCGGTGAGTTTCTTTTTTGGATATTGAGCCACAGCATAGAGGTTACACAGCTGGGTTTGAAATTGATTTAAATCAGTCACTGAATGAAAAGTGCATGAGTTCACTCGTGGCCCTGCTTGATCTGACCGGTTAAAGTGACATCTGTGACAAAATGGTGACGGTAGGAGGATGGAACAGGTAGGAAGAGTTTGATTTGATCAAGGGATTGTTCTGCTGGCCAGGGCAATGACAGCATCTGCCAGCGATGATTTGTATGACAGCGTTCATCGACTGGCTGCCCAAACCTTTCAGCTCTGAGACTGTCAGGCAGTTCCTGTGATTGTCTTCTTCGGGGATATCCTGAAAGTTGTGTGTGTTTCCAAGCTGGGTCTCAGAGACATTGTGATTAACAGCTTGACGCGATACCTGTGTTGGTATGACTCGCCACCTGTTATCCAATTGTTTTGTGTCAGAACTTAAGAAAACATTAATTTTGGAGTGAGATGACACTGTTGGAGTGTGACAGATGTATTGGTGAGGAGATCAGAGCTGATTCTCCTGTTCCTTGGATGCTGCCTGACCTGCTGCGCTTTTCCAGCAACACATTTTCAGATGTATTGGTGAGCCTGTTGGGGAATAAAGAGAACACTGATATATTCATACTTGCCATATTGTCTTGAAAACAACAAATGCTGGAGATCACAGTAGGTCAGGCAGCATCTATTGGGAGACCAAGCTAACATTTAGAGTCTAGATGACTCTTCATCAGAGCTGAAGTGAAGTGTGGAGGGGACAGAATTTATGCAGAAATGGGGGTTGGTGATGAGGGGGGTAGTGGGTGTAGGGTGCTAGTAAAGAAAAGATGTTAGTAGTTTACATTAAGTGGTCAGAATGTGAGATTGGCAGAACAATGGTTTGTCCCCTGCCAGACCTGTAAGGACAGTAAGTGGGACGGGAGAGGGGAGGACATGATAACAAGCTGAAAGAAAGGAAAGTAATGCTTCACAATTTAAGGATGTTGAACTCAATATTAAGTCCAGAAGGCTGCAAAGTGTCTATTCTGAAGATGAGATGTTGTTCCTCCAATTTGCACTGTGATTCACTGGAACACTGGAGTATGCCCAGGGCAGACATGTGGGCATGTGAGCAGGACACTGCATTAAAGTGACTGACTATTGGAAGATTGGGGTTCTGTTTGCGTACAAAATGGAGGTGTCCTCAAAGAGATGTGGCAATCAATTTGTTCCTGCCGTGTTATCTTGCTTGCCAAAATATATTCTACAGCACCTGCAGAAACAATCAAGCCCCTTTCAAACTCAATCCTCAGCAGGATTCAGCCACACTTTGGGACAGGGAGTGAGCACGCCTCCATGGAAGCTTTCTAAATGTTGGGGCTATTGGCCAAGTTTGGGGAGTCTGGTGACTTTGCACAGCAGATCCAGGCCAACATCATGTGCTTGCTACCAGATGAATGAGAAAACCATCCTATATTGCACTACAACACTGCAGATGATCTTCTCATCCACAAGATTCAGGCACCTCACCTGTGACTATCAATGTTACAAATATCTCATTTTTGAAAGCTTCCCTTTTTCCTGCCGTCCCTTTACTTGCGAACATCTATCCCCAATCAGCTTTTGAAAGTTCTTGCCTAATACAGTCAAAATTGGCCTTCCTCCAATTTAGAACTTCAACTGTTAGATCTGGTCTATCCTTTTCCATCCCTATTTTAAAACTAATAGAATTCTGGCCTGTCTAGACATCAACATCCTCATGTTAACCGCACCAAACCTCCAGTGCCAACAGACCCGACTGGTGAACAGACTCCCACCACCCCAGCTGTGAAACCAAATAGTGGGACTGAAACTGAGTAGTGGGAGGGAGAGAAAGAAGAAAACATAGCGCGGGGTCTTTCGTGGCACAAGCAACAAAAGAACTCTTTACATAAATGTTGATGACTTTAACTTCCATGCATCTGGTTTGAAGTCTCTCTGTGTCGGTGTTCAATATATTTCCACATTGGCAGGCAGTGCCTTATGGCTGCTTATGAGGTCTATTGGATGGTTGTCTGCACTGACAGGCCATTGTCCATATGGAAGCAGAAGTGTATCCATAGCATTGAGTGCTGCTGATACCATCGTGGTTCAGCATCCCTCATGTTTCACTCCCTCCGAACACAAAGGTGTAGCTGTCAAAGACTTGTCCTGTAGTGAGTGTGCCCGGGGAGGTGCCCCGTAGAGAAAGGTCAATGCAGTGGTTCGGCCAGGAAACAAACAGCCTGCTTATCCCTTTGTACTCAATCTATCGTGGGCCTGTTGCTCCCCTTTAAAAGCCCCGATGTGATTGTTGCAGCTCCTTCCTCAGAGGCCAAGTCACTGACCGCACCTGCTCTGATGCCACCAGGAATGATTCTCTCAGGACAGAACTTCAGTCTGCTGTCAGTGGTCTGATTATAATGGCCATAGTTGCAATTTGAGCTGTTCACCAAGCACACTGCACTTTATCAATGAGTAAAATGAGCCATGTGGCAAACTAGTGATGCAGAGGTTTCCCCTCACCAATTCCAATATATAAGTTGTTTGAACTTCACTGAGAATCTGCATATCACCCACATTCCATTTGGTTGTTTTTATGAAGTTATAACTCTTTCCTTCCAATCTGTTTTGCAACTTTTTTGGATCTTATCTCATTCACTGTTAATTATGTACTGGGAATATGGTGGAATGATTTATTGTTGCAGATGAACAGAGTAGAGGTAAACTCCAGCAATAACATCCCAATCTTAGCAAGCATGCACAGGAGCTAAAGTTTCAGATTTTCCTGGAGACCGTCTTGTTGCATGCTACTTGTTTTGGGTGTGACAGTCCCAGGGAATTGCAGCCTAAGTCAGTTGCAGCATTACATAAGAAATGCTATAATTTCCTGTGACATGTATTGCCCTTCCACTTTTGTCTCCAAGAGAGATGACCAGCTAAATTTCACAGCTCTTCCTCAGTACAATCAATGGCAAAGCACATTTGCTGAATTAAGGTAAAAACAATGACTGCAGATGCTGGAAACCAGATTCTGGTGCTGGAAAAGCACTGCAGTTCAGACAGCATCCGAGGAGCAGGAAAATCGACGTTTCGGGCAAAAGCCCTTCATCAAGAATACAGGCAGAGTGCCTGAAGGGTGGAGAGATAAATGAGAGGAGAGTGGGGGTGGGGAGAAAGTAGCATAGAGTACAATAGGTGAATGGGTTTGGGATGAAGGTGATAAGTCAGAGAAGAGGGTGGAGTGGACAAGTGGAAAGGAAGATAGGCAGGTAGGACAGGTCATGGGGACAGTGCTGAGCTGGAAGTTTGGAGCTGGGGTGAGGTGGGGGGAGGGGAAATGAGTTAACTGGTGAAATCCACATTGAATCCCTGGGGTTGAAGTGTTCCAAGGTGGAAGATGAGGCGTTCTTCCTCCAGGCGTTGGGTGGTGAGGGAGCGGCGGTGAAGGAGGTCCAGGACCTCCATGTCCTCGGCAGAGTGGGAGGGGGAGTTGAAATGTTGGGCGCTGAGTGAGAGGGGGAGTTAATCCAACTGGACTCACTGCTGCTATCTATAATGTAGTTTCTTTGCAAAATATGAAATGTAAAACTTGTACAAATCATTCAATTCATTTAGATGTATGGAAATGCTAAATAATATTTTACTCTGTATCAGGCACGGTGGCTCACTGGTTAGTGCTGCTGCCTTAAATTGTCAGGGACCTGGGTTCGATTTCACCCTCTGTTGACTGTGTGGAGCTTGCATTTTCTCACTGTGTCTGTGCTGTTTTCCTCTCGGTGCTGTGGTTTCCTCCCACAGTCCAAAGATGTGTAGGTTAGGTGGATTGGCTGTGCTAAATTGCCCATAGTGTCCAGGGATGTGCAAGCTAGGTAGATTAGCCATGGGAAATGCAGGGATACGGTAGGATGCTCTTTGGAGGGTCAGTGTGGACTTGATGGGCCAAATGGCCTGCTTCCACACTGTAGGGATTCTAATTCCTGGTACTTTGGGGCTTTCTGGACATTGGCTTTACAATTTCTGACTTGCCATTATGGTTTCTGTTGCATATTCTTCTCAGCCCCACTGCCAGATTCTGACATAAGTTCACAGTGGGAGATTGAGGCACAAGGTGATCTAACCTATGGTGTCCATCATGACAATGAAATTTCAGTGCTTTTGGTTGCGGCTGATGGGAAGGAGTTACTAGTTTGGCCACACTTTTACTGGCTCTTTAGCAAGTTCTGACTGAGAGCGTTCAGTTTGCCAGTGCAAATAGGAGCCCAAAAGCTTTAATGTCAAAATCCTTAATAAAAAAAATACAGGAATAAAGCACAATTAGACACTTGAAGCACTGGCAGTGCCAAATGTCATTTGTAAAGTTTGCTGCAGGCAATGGCATAATACAAAGTTAAATAATGAAAAAGATGAAAGTCTTGAATAAACAAGTGCTGGTGCTGCCAGAACAGATTAGTGTTAATCCTGGCAACCTGGTCTGGACTCAGCCCAAACATTCATCCTTGCAGCACCCAATGGAGTTCAGCCGAGGACGGTATTAAAAATGGGGAAGACTGTTCAGGCTTGTGTGGGCGATCCAGTTGCTTTAACAGCACTCTGGGTTGTGTTTAACCTTGTGGAAATGTAGTTCAAATTCCAGAAGCCTTTTACTTCCTTGTGAGGCCCATTGTGATTCTTAAGTGCCTGTCACCAGTTGCTGCAGTACAAGGTCATGTTTGCTTTTTGTATCCATTTTGATTCTCTAAAAAAAACATTTTTCAATAAAATGCAAGACAAAGTAGTGTAAATTCTCATCTTCATTTCATGGGCAATAAACTGTTTAAATTGTTGCCTGCCTACCACAGGCCTTTCAATGGTATGGAAATCAAGGGTAATTCTACAATGGCCACTGATCTAACTAGATGCCCAAATAAAAGTCCACTCAATGCGGAATCCAACAACTTTAAGTGTGTTTTAATGAATGCACTGCAGACATATTCAAAGTCCAATTGCTGGTCTGGGCTAAATTAGACTTTTTCAGAAGTCATGATGAAAATTATAACTAACTTCAACATTCCAGGGATTTGGAGAGGGACAGCCATCACCTAGCATTTCTGCTCAGGGTTATTTGCCACTGATCATTGCTGGAAGATAGTTGACTATTGGAACATGAATAGGGAAGCTCCATTGTATTGGTATGTTCAAATAAGTGTCAAGAGCTATGTTATGATATTGGTTCAGCAGATAGGGTTACATTTGGAAAATAGGATAGAGAGGCCAAAATTCATGCCAATTCATAAAGACTAACTTTCAAATCTGTACCAAAGCCAATGAAGCTGCATGGGTTAACCTAATCCAGTTGCCCTGCCCTTGCATTTTGCTGATGATTGTATTGCTCTCTCAGTGTACAGAGTTTCACATAAATTACCTGTAGAACAGAGCAGAACAGTGAAGCCAGTTGGAGAGAGGAACAGCTGCATTGACCTTTAAAGCTGTGTCCTTCCAGTTCAGCATTCAGAGCAACAGGGATGATGAACACTAGTAGATTAGCAGATCCTGAAACACACGGCCAAGCATTTGGATGCAATGGTGGGGGAGTGGAGAGAGGATTAGTTGAAGAATCCCAGGTAAAGACACTATCCTATCCACAGGGTAAGGAGAAGCTTCCTTGACAGAGCAGCAGAGCCTCCAAAGGCAGCATTAAGCTGTGTGTCCTGCTGCAGGTTAAATACAGGCTATTAGGAGCACAATTATTTACCTCTGATAGTTAAGAAGATGAACGTTTGAGCTTTCAGGCATCTGGCACATTTCTGGGGTGCAGAAGCTATTCACAATCTGCAGTGTCAAATTACGGTATATGCAAATTTGACACCGAGGCGGCCATCCAATCCTAAAGGCTTCACATCAATGGCCAGATTTGCTCAGGTCAAAGTTGTTCCCTCACGGAGATCAGGGCTGTATTGGCCTGAACACGTGTATTTCTCAATAGTAAGGACTTCCATTCATTCAATGTGTAGATGATACTTAATAACCACAAGAGGATCCGATGGGTAGGAATGAGATTTTGGTGAGGTATCATGGGGGCTATATCCTCCTGCAGTCTCAGGGGTCCCAGCTCTTCAGAATTCCAGACAGTCTCAGTGGTAGTCCATAGGTTCCACATTGTAGAAATTCTACGGTTCTATGGTCCTAGGTGACAAGGCTGCAGGCTGTTCACTGCAATGAGTCACCAGTAAGGTCCATGAAAACTTCGAACAGGCCAATCTTTAATGGAGCTAGTCATTGAATTGCTCAAAATATTGGTTACGTGTCTTGACTACTCTAGAAGTACCCTTCACTACAGGTCAACATGAATCTCCCATTGGCAGATGGCATGTAGCACCCTGCCCAAGCTGGCAGTTCAAAGAGAAGTGGAACAGTGCTAGAGAATGTCACATTGCCACTCCAGTACTTCAATGACCCATAATCAACATGATATTGGAAATGAAGTACATCATGACACTTCCCTTGGTTCTTTCCATTAAAGAAAATCTGTCAACACTGACATTAATTTTCAATGAAGTGAATTTCCTTCTGTCACTAAGACTGTTCAATGACTTGTAAGTAGTTATGGTTGCAGCAGAGCAGGAGACCATCTGGTGGTTTCTAGTATTGACACTTTTTTAGTGAAAATCTCCTATATTTATATGGCAGAGACACAACAGCACTCATGATTGTCATGGACTCCTCTATTTATTACAAAGAACCACACTGTCTCTGAGTATTCTAACAGATGACAACACATTTTTCTTTAGTGCTCAGTAAGTAACCCCTTAAGTGTATGAATCTGGAGGTTCAGCACTTGTGTCTCTCTGAGCACTAGTGGAGACTTACTCAGCTGTCAAATGGGGAGTTTTCACATCTGTCTCTTTCCAGTATCTGCTTCTGCTTATACATGATATGCTCACCTTATACTCAACTGCTATGCTTCATTTTTAATACTTTTTGAAGGGCTTAAGTTTTGAAGGATTGTGGAGAAATTGATTCATTTCTCATCTTTTTAAAATATCCAGAAGAGGCTTCTTTAAAAGAGTTCATTAATAGGCCCCCGTGAACCCTGGAAATTTTCTTTCACCAACATGTCCTGCAAATTGCATGACGAGTGATAACTGCTTGCTTTCCTGTGGCTGGGGCTGTTTTTGAGCAGTGAGCAGCTCAGAAGGTGTTCGTTTTCTTTGCTTCAGTTGGAGGGAAACCTGCTAAGAATGAGCTGAGTTTGATAAAAGGTCACAAAAAAAACAAGCGCCCAACTGATCTCTCTCTTTCCCTGAAAATAAATCTCTCTTGTTGAGTTCAGGATGATTTTATTTATTCTTTGAAGTGGTAATTGAAGAAACAATCCCAAGATGATATTTCCTGAACAAGTTATATCTGCAAGTCTTCAGAAACAACTATGAATGGTTAGTGATTGACAATATCAGTTGGAACCCCAGAACATCAACTTCTGAATATTGTTTTTTTTATTCATTTACCATCAAAAAAATGCCCATTTGCTAGTGATTTAATCACAGCCAATCTCTGTAAAGGAATCTTCTTCCGTCCTCTTTTCTCTAACAGTGTGTGTGTGTCTATGTGTCTGTGTGTGTATGTGGTGCATCTGTGTGTGTGGCCGCATGCATATTTTGAGGATATTTAGAGGCATTTATATTTGTATGTTACGGACTGTATCTTAACAATTATTGCATCTTTATTAAATGGGTTTTGATAATAAACCAATACTTCTATTGTGAAATTTGATTCATTGACCTTGTTGTTTAAAACTTCATATGGACAAAATATTTGATTAGTCATCTTGGCAAGTGAAAACAGATTTTTAATTTTTTGTTGTGACCTGTGGATCAGGAGGACTAGACACTAGACAATGCACTCCTCCAGCCTCAGTTGTAATACCAACCCTTCATATCTGGACTTACCAGGATGACTGACATCAATGGAGGCTTTCTCTAATAGACAGGTTGGAATTTGTAGTGACCAATTAAGAGCATTATGGATGACAATTACGACTGGCTCAGTTATCTGATTTACATGGATACTCATTTGCATTATACACTGAAAGGAGAAATATAATGATCAGTGAAATGCAAGATACCTCTCAATTATGATTTTTTTTACCATAATTTCCTGCATTACTGAGATGAGGGACGAGGCACTTCCATTCACAGAGAAGGAGCAACATTCTGAGGAAGCAGCGTCAAATGGATCATGTGCACTTGCAGCATTTCTAGTTTCCAGGGCATCCTCCTACACTGATGTTCGGATGGCCACTCCCAGGAGCACTATGCTTTCTTTACCAACAATGAGAAAAATTAGATGTCACTCATCATCACTTACTGTTACCTCTACTGAAACGTATTCAATTTACCTCGAATTATCATGAGTTGAGAGCAACTACCCTGTTATCAACTAAACACAGAGAATGCTGGATAAACCCAACTAGTCTGGCAGCATCTGTGGAGAGAAACAAAGCTAATGTTTGAGTCTGATATGACTCGTTTTCAAAGCCCTATATACCAATGTCACCTATCACCAATGTCGCATCAAGGAACTTTCACAAAACTAATAGCAATGGGAATTAGGGAGAAAATGCTGTGCACTTTGGAGTCATTTCTACCACAAAAGAATTTTGTTGTGGTTGTTGAGATGTGTTATCTCAGGTCCAGAACACCTCTACAGAAATTCCTCTATTATATTCTAATCAACCTGCTCAGAGATATTATTACATACCTCTGGAGCAGATGGGACCTGAACCTGAGCTTCCTGGCCAGAGGTAGGGACATTACCATTGCATGCATATGGCCCTTTTTGAGTTCCTGAGGGCTATGTCCTCAGCTCAACCATCTTCAGCTGCTTCATCAACAACCTTCCTTCCATTATAAGGTGATAAATAGGAATGTTCACTGATGATTGCATTTGCATCTCCTCAAATACTAAAGCAGTCTATGTCCAAATGGACAATATTCAGGGTGGGCTTGCATGTGACTAATATCATTCATCAACACCAGGTAATGACTGTTTCCAAGAAACAAGGATCTAACCATCACGGCTTGACACTCAGTGGCATGACCATTGTTAAATATCCAATATTAACAACCTGGAAGGAATCAGGGACCAGAAACTGAATTAGACTAGCTAAACAAATACTGTAGCTACAAAAACAGATCAGACGCTTTTTTAAAATTCATTTGTGCATCATTGGCAAGCCATCCCCAGTTGTTCTTGAGCAGATATTGGTGAGCTGCCTTCTTGAACCACTGTAGTCCATGTGCTGTAGGTAGACCTACAATGCTCTTAGGGATGGAATTTAAGGATTTTGGCCGAGCAACACTGAAGGAATAAGGTGAGTGACTTAGAGGTAAATTTGCAGTTTCAGGTATTCCCGCATATCCGCTGCCCTTGTTCTTCTCAATAGAAGTGCTCATGTATTTGAAAAGTGGTGACTAAGGACATATCTATATAAGCCTGCAGCAAGTATCTCACATCCTGACTCCTCAAAACCTGTCCACCATTTACAAGGCACAAGACAGGAGTGTGATGAAATACTGTCCACTTGCCTTGATGAATCCAGTTCCAGTAACATTGAAGAAGCTTGATAACATCTAGTACAAAGAAGCACATTTGATTGGCACCACATCCACAAACATTAATTTCCTTCCAGTAGCAGCAATATATACTTTATATGAGATGTAATGCAGAATTTGATCAAGGCTCCAGCAACTGCACTTTCCAAACGCATGATACCATGATCACTATGCTCAACAAGAACAAAGGTAGCTGATACATTCAAATAACATCACTTACAGATTCTCCTCAAAGCCACACACTATTCTGATTTTGAAATATGTCACCATACCTTCAGTGTTTTTGGGTCAAAATCCTGGATCTCCCTCCCTAACAGCATTGTGAGTAAATATACACCAAATGGACTGTAATGGTTAGAAGCTCATCAACTCCTTCTAAGGGATAAATAAATGCTTGCTTACTTAGCCAATGACATCTATATCCCCTGCAAGAATAAAAACAATGACTGAAACAGGAGCTATCTCAAAGAATATGAGCAACAAATGAAGGTAGACTTTTCATACTGTTTGTCATATCAATTTTCAGGTTCTGACCTTAACACCTCTGACTCTCATGAATTGAAATGGTTTTAAAAAGAAAAAACACTGACTTAAAATGACTGTAACAAACAGCTGACTGCACCGGTTGGTCAAACTTTGTGAAACCAACATGGAATAAATGGCATTTTTTGAACTGAAATTACTTTTTTCATCAAAAGACACTAAAACTAGACTTCCCAATCATGAATGGGCAAGCATTCCTTTCTAATTTTGATTTACACCTGTAAGAGAGGTTTCACATTTTGGAGGTGGAAGACACCACTTATAATTGTCAAGTTTTGAAATAATGTGCACAAACATTAAAAATCTAAAACCAATTCATATTTCAGGAAGCTGCTTTTGTCAGATAGGAGGAGATGGATTTTTGACGGCAGAACTGGAAAAAAGCACATGGTGACCACACAAATTAGAAAGCAATATCTGGACACCAAGCATTATAAAGATCTGTGATTTTGGCTACTGTTGAGGATACATTACATCAATGAAATGATTGTGGTCTCAGATAAAACCTTTTGCCCCTGAAGGATATCCTAAAAACTTTAAACTGCATGTTAAATGTTGTATATCTTGGAAGCGATTTCTCAAAAGATAACGGAGCTATAGTGCCTCCCTTTCAATCCATCAATCTGGTATTCAGCAAGACTCCCACTGGTCTCAGATTGTGGGATACTTGCTTCAGTTGGATTAGGCATTGATGTCCTGCATTCCTCCTCTGTAACCTGAACAGTGAAGTGTGGGTACCCTGTTAGCTGGGTACCTCCAGTAAGATTGTGCAGGGATGTAGAAAACAAACATTGGGGTTGGGACTGTAAATGCTCCTGACCTTGAATTCCCAATGTCCATTGGAAAACATACACCAAGGGGGTTAGCACCGCCATTGGTTATATCATACACAAGGTAAAGGATTGGTTTATTGATTGCAACAACCCAAAAACATTAGCAACCTCATAAAGAAAAAGAAAGAAATTGTTTATGCTGCACTTTTTCACATCATTAAGGAATGCCCCAAAGCTTTTCACATCTAATAAACTGCTTTGAAGTGCAGTACTCTGTAACTTGTTTTGCAAGGGAGCATAGCAATCACTTTGTGCACAGAAAAGTCCCACAAACAGCAATGAGACCAATGGTCAGTTAATCTGTTTTTATTAGTATTAGTCAAGGAAAGAATGTTGGCTCCAATTCACAAGAGCTTTAATCCAAGAAGGCAAGTGTGAAAAGACGGACATCAGGAACATGTCAGAAGACTTTTCCAAGATTCAGATTTACCAGGAAAGCTCAATAAAATTTTATTGCAGTAAAAATGTATGTAATGAAATCAGTGAAATAAAAACAAATGATTTACTGCCAACTGTTGCTTTATTAGTAATCTAGATATTCCCATGGTAACATTTATTTCACTTGTCAGCACCCTGCTGGATCTACCTAATAGAATTGGATAGAAAAAGCACCAATCACATAGAACATTAGTAAATCAGAAAATAATGAATCAATATTTAATATTATTCATAAATTTTTATTGAACTTCAATTTTTCATGTGAATTCTGCTATAGTATTGCTCCAGGAGATTGGGAATATTGTAGTTATTTTATTAAACTAGTAATGCAGAAGCCTGAGCTAAAAACCTGGAAACGTGAGCTTGAATCCCAACATGGCTGCTGGGAAAGTCATATTCAGACAATAAATTAATCTCGAATAAAAAGTTAGTATTAATCATGGTGACTGATTAACTACCAATTTGTTGAAAGAAAAACACCATTCAGTTCATTAATATCCTTCAGGGATTAAAAAATACTCTTACAGCAATTGACGTTTAATTGTGTTGTCTAGCCAGTAACTCAGTTAAGGGTAATTGGAGATGGGCAGTAAATTATGGCCTTTTTGGTATTGGTTTCATCCTATTACTGAATTAACAAAGTAACTAACGAGAAAAGATTCTTATCAGGCAAGAGTTGACTATTTATTCTAAAAAGCAAAAGGAATTCATTTTTGCCTAAATTGTGCAGGTAATTCCCAATTGGCAATAATTTATTGATATTTACTTGTGTCAGCCTAATTATTAAGTACTTCTTAAAAATTGACTGATGATCTTCTTTTGATACTAAAGGTAGACTTTATTCCTTTCTGTGAATTATTTCCTAGTTCAAAGTTTTGCTGAACAAAAATTTAAACTAAGTGACAAACAAGTATTCAATAAAAATGGTGGGAATTGGGCTGCTTACAAAGGAGTCAGGAATAGGAACCCAAAGTGACATTTTCCCTCCAGCAAAGGGAAGGGGTTAATGTTTTGGCTGAAATTATCTAATTCAGTAAAACAGGGATTATATTTGAAGCTTCTCTCATCAGTAATAACAATGAAAGCAGAGTACCATCTACAAAATGCACTGTAACAATTTACCAAGTTTCCTTTGACAGCACCTTCCAAACAGGTGACCTCCATCACTTAAGACAAGGGCAACAGATGCATGGGAACATAGAACATAGAACATTACAGCGCAGTACAAGCCCTCCGGCCCTCGAAGTTGATCTCCACCTATAAGCTCCCCTCTGGGTTTGTCTCGGAATTATGTTCTCATTCTTTCACTATTTCTGAATCAAAACCCTGGAAGTGACTCCCTAATAGCACCGTGTGTGTGTACACACCAGAAGAGTGTAGCTGTTCAAGAAGCGACTCATCACAATCTATCAAGAGCAAGTCGGGCAATAAATACTGGTTTAAGCAGAAGTTCTCACATTCCATGAAAGAAAAGGTGTCATCCTGTGGATAACATGCTCTAACCTTCACAACATCACCAAACATGTCAGTTTGGAACATGTGGTCAAGTTTATGGAGATAAGACCTGAACCTACAAACTTCTGGATTAGAGCTCATAATGATACTGCTTCTTTTGTTGCTGTCTGTCTAGCCCGCAGACATGAAAGCTAATAGTACTACCTATATTGGGATTAGCTAATTTAGGACAAACCAATGAGACCTTGCTTGTGAGTATGGTTCTGGACCTTGGTCCTGACCCATTTACCCACTTCAAGTGGACTCTGTGGATCATTCTTGGATTGGAGCCAACTTTAATTTGTCTCAACACCGAAAGCAGTAGGAATCATAAGTTCAATCAAAATCCAGACAAGTCACAAACCTTGAACAACAGTCTAGCCCTCCAATTTTACTATACTGTCAATTGTTTAATCTTTTATTTGATTCTGTCATCCAAAGTGAATGTGAACAGTGCATAGACAATTAAACATGCACTGAATTGGCATGTTGATCCTTTTCAAAAAACCTTTTGCGGTTAAACAATGAATAGGAAAATACGGGAGCCATTTGATCCCTTATTCCCTGATTAATACATTGTGTCATATTAAAGTCTGAAGCCCAATACAGATGGTCTCATAATAGTCTTCTGATTAGTATCACGGTATGTGATGCAACATGCATTATTTGTGGCTGTCTGTCAAATGAAAGAAACATAAAAGACACAGTAGAACAATCATTTGTATAAATATAAGAAGAGTCTTCTAGAATAGTTAATTAACTTGTGGGGATTTCCATCAATCCTACAGATATGGTCATGTTTGTGACTTTTGGCTACTCTCCTCCCCTCTGTTGTGCACTGTTTTGGTCTTTACATAAAAGGATATGAAATAATGATTCATGATCTAACAGGTACACACGTCACATGTGGTGAAACAAAGCCAACTGATGATTAACTATTGCGTTTGTGGAGTTGTTCGTAGCCAGATCAATTATTGAACACAAACGTAAGGATGTTACATTTCAGGATATTAGTGAGACCACATCTTGCATAGTATGTGCAGTTTTGGTCTCCTTATTTGAGGTAGAACGGAGGGGTTTTACTGGGCTGATACCTAAAATCATTGAGTTGCCTTATGAGGATATCCTGGACAGATTTAGCATGTTTACAGTGACATGTAGAAGGGTGAGAGGTGACTTGATTGAAGTGTATAAGATCTTGAATGATCTTGACAAAGTGGACATGGAAAAGGTGTTTCATCATGTGGGTCAGTCCAGAAATACGGGGCACAGAGATGAGGAGAATTTTATTTCTCTCAGAGAGCCGTTTCACTTTGGAAGTCTCTGCCTCTGAAGGCAGTGGAGGCAGGATCACTAAATGTTTTTAAGTAGGTTCTTATTAGGCAAGGGGAATCAAAGGTTATTGGTGATGGATGGGAATGTGGCATTCAAAGCACAAGCAGAGAGGCTTGAGGAAGGATGCTAATGATTTGGAGTTTGTCAATAGAAGTAGAATAGTCTACTTCTGTTTCAATTTATATTGGAACATTACATGGAACTGTTTCTAAGTCTTTCCCATATATTAGTTCTATCTTATTTTAATTAAAATGAACAAGAAACAATTACAAATTATTTGTCATTGTTAGTATAAATTAGTTGAAATGCCAAATTACAATGGAAAAATTTCATATGTTTATAAGAATTTACATGAAATATTTTGTTTGTAAGGTTATTTTCCAGTCTTTACCAGCTGAAAGAGATAATGTTGTTCAGCACACATCCAACTCATTTCAGCAGATTTTAATTTGACTGAATTAAATGTAGATATGTTGTGGTTCTGTTCGCCAAGCTGGGAATTTGTGTTGCAGACATTTCGTCCCCTGTCTAGGTGACATCCTCAGTGCTTGGGAGCCTCATGTGAAGCATTTCTGTGATGTTTCCTCCGGCATTTATAGTGGTTTGAATCTGCCGCTTCCGGTTGTCAGTTCCAGCTGTTCCAACAAAGATGGCATACTCAAACCACTGGACCTGTGCCTCACAACACACTTCACATTCAACAACCAAATATATGAACAAATCAACGGCACACCCATGGGCTCACCCATCTCTAAACTCATAGCAGAAGCGGTAATGCAAAGATTAGAACAAACAGTCTTCCCGCAAATTCAACCCAAACTCTGGGTCAGATATGTGGATGACACCTTTGTAATCATTAAAAACACAGAAATAGAGAACACACATCGGATCATCAATGCCACACTCACAGGAATCAGATTCACTAGAGAGGAAGAAAAGGACAACCAACTCCCATTCCTAGACGTGATGGTACAGAGAACACCGAATGGAGAATTCACCACAAAGGTATACAGGAAAGCCACACACACAGACCAAGTCCTGAACTACGAAAGCAACCACCCCAACACACACAAAAGAAGTTGCATCAAGACACTATTCAAAAGGGCCACAACACACTGCACTACACCAGAACTGCAAAAAGAGGAAGAAGAACACCTATACAATGTATTCGCCAAAAACGGATACCTCCGCAATTTCATCAACAGATGCCTAAGGGAAAGACAACGGAATGAGGACCTGCTACAACCCAAAGGACTAGCCACACTACCATACATCAAAAACATTTCTGAACTGACAGCCAGACTACTGCGACCACTAGGACTCATAACAGCACACAAGCCAACAGCCACTCTCAGACAACAACTCACCAGAACGAAGGACCCGATACCCAGCATGAGCAAAACCAATGTAGTGTACAAAATCCCATGCAAGGACTGCACAAAACACTACAAAGGACAAACAGGAAGACAGCTAACGATCTGCATCCATGAACACCAACTAGCCACGAAACGACACGACCAGCTATCCTTAGTAGCCACACATGCAGATGACAAGCAACATGAATTCGACTGGGACAACGCTACTATTATAGGACAAGCCAAACAGAGAACAGCCAGGGAATTCCTAGAGGCATGGCACTCATCCACAGATTCAATCATTAAGCACATTGACCTGGACCCAATATACCAGCCACTGCAGCGGACAGCTGGAACTGACAACTGGAAGCGGCAGATTCAAACCACTATAAATGCCGAAGGAAACATCACAGAAGCACTTCACAGGAGGCTCCCAAGCACTGAGGATGTCACCTAGACAGGGGACGAAACGTCTGCTACACAAATTCCCAGCTCGGTGAACAGAACCACAACAACGAGCACCCGAGCTACAAATCTTCTCACAAAATTTAAATGTAGATATGCTGGATAAAATTGCAATTTGCTCTGATAATTTAATTCTGTTTTCTATGCATTCAAATTTAGGTTTTGTAAAAATGGTAAAAGCAATACCACAAATTACTTTTCTCAAAGATGATACATTTTACAATGAGATTGACAGAATATGATGACAGGCCTTCATGAACAATAACTTCTCTCAAGAAGTAGAAGCTGACCACCAGTAACTTGTCACTAATAAAATGGTAGTTCACTTACAATCAACATAACAAAATGAAATAACATGACAGTTCAATGATTGCCAGTGAGTTTTTAAAATTTGTTGCAATCACTATATTATACTATTTTTATAGAGTCATACAGCATTGATATAAACCCTTTGGTCCAGCCAGTCCATGCCGACCATAATCCCAAAATAAACGTGCCCCACCTGCCTGCATGTGACCCATATCCCTCTAAATATTTCTTATTCATGTACTTATCCAAATGTTGTTTAAATGTTGTAACTGTAGCCGTATCCACCACTGCTTCTGAAAGTTCATTCCACATATGAACCAATCTCTGTGTAAAAAAGTTTGCCCCCATGTCTTTTTTAAATCTCTCTCTCCTCTCACTTAAAATATGTCTTCTAATCTTGAAACCCTCAAACATAGGGAAAGGACACCTGCCATTCACCTTATCTATACCCCTCATGATTTTATAAGGTCACCCCTTAACCTCCTATACCCCAGTGGAAAACATCCCAGCCTATCCAACCTTCCTTTATATTTCAAAAATTCCATACCTGGCAACATCCTGGTAAATCTCCCCTGAACATCTCCTACTTGATAATATCTCTCCTATAACAGGGTGACCAGATCGGGACACAGCACTCCAGAAGAGGCCTCAACAACATTTCAAAATAAATGTCAAAGTGTTTTCAATCAGAACATGGAAAGCAGACTGAAATGGAACATTGTCATGGAACATTACTAAGATGCACAAGAATGACAGAATTATAGAAATTAAACAAAAGAAATGCGACTTGCACCAAGTTTCACTAAAAAGTCCCAGTGTGGCCTGAAAATGATGGCAGAGGTTAGAGTTCATCACTCAGCTTTAGATATTTCAATTGATCTGACTTTCTGAATGTGTTATAGATCCTGGGAAGTGGGGGAAATATTGAGGTAGGGAAGAAAGATGTAGGGCTGGGAGCAGCTCACAGTAAAAAGGGGTAAAAGGACAATAATGAGTTTTAATAAGCAAAAGTACATACCTATAATCAGTAGATGGTGAACATGTAATACTTTGATTGGATAACACACTCAAACATGTAGCAATTTTGGATATTATGATCATGTGTACAGGTTTGAATATGACTGGATGAGAGTAATCGGCTCTAAATTAGAATGTAGAGTAGTGTAAATGTTGTTGGTTAGAGATAGGAATGTGTAAATGTGTAACACTTTATTGGAAAACTGATATCTGTAAAATAGCATAAAACCATTGTCTATTTCACAAATCACAGAGTTGTGTGCTAATTTTGAACAGAATACCTTCCATGCATGCATAAATAACACTCAGACAAGATAACCTAAGTCTTGTTCAGTTTTTAAAGGATCAAAAGATTTAAAATTTTATCTTTCAGTTTTATTGTGGAACCTGGCAGAGGTCTCACACTATTTTACAAATATTACACAATTATATTTACAAATATTAATACAAATTAAATGTTACCTTAAATGGCCGCTTGTTAGACCATAGCAAAATGGAGTTGTTTGCTACCTGACTGGTTAGGTTCTACAGTCAGCATGATGGTCTCCATTTTCAGATGGTGGGTGTCTTTTTGGGTGGGAATCCTGCAGGATTAGAGATCATGAGTTTCCGATTTGATGACCAGCACACTTCCAGCAAAATGTGATGTGGATTCATCGGCTAATGACCTCTGAGGCATTTTGATGCATCTGATCAGGGGTTCTTGGGCTCAAGTGAAAATTGGGCAGTGGAATTTACTTTCAGAGTAACCTGGATCCTGATTTTATGCACATCCTCTATTAGTTTCTGAGACTGTACAGGTTGAATGTCCAAAATCAGCAAAGCCTCGATCTTAAAATTGTTCAATTTGTGACACTGTAGCTAATTGTTCTCAGTGCTGAAAATGTAACCATTCACTATTCTCCGCATTTAAATATGGAACATTCCTGAAGATCTTCTGTTCAGTGAAGTATGTGTCTCCCTATGAAAACTTTAAAATGTAGCTCCAACAAATAGAACCATCATGTTTAGAAAGACACAAGAGAAATGATCTAAAAGGCAAGGTAAATGTTGTATTCTTGGCCAGAATTGGTAACCTATTCCATCTGTAATATTAGCCCCTTAGAGTTGGTGAGTTGATGGAGTAGGCTTTAATGAATCAGTTAATATTTTCCTGTCCAACATTTTTCTATGTTTGGAAGGTAAGGATCAACCAGGTATTATTAGTAAATACATGTCTAATCCATTTGTATGACATTCGTTTCTGATCTTTTGAAACACAGATTGTTTTGAATCACAGTTCACTTAAAATATATGACCATTCACTAACACTGCCAACTTTATCTTCTGACGTTTGTAATGTTTAAAGCTTCAATTATTAGAGTGAGCAGATGAATAACACTATCATGGTATTTCCTTCTCACAAAGTAAGCTCAGGTGCTGATCTGTTAGTAAGAAGAGCACCTGTCATGACCTCAGGATGTGTGAAAGGAAATCACAGCCAATGGCATACCTTTGAATAGTAAGCAACTCTGATGGAACCTCTTCACTCAGAGAGCAGTGGAATATGGGCCAGAATTTTACAGTCCTCCACTGGTTAATTTGGAAGTGGTGGGGCTTGTAATATATAGTGTTTCTGGGTCTTTCCATCTTTCCACTGTCTCTGACCTATCAGGTATGATTGGCCTAGGATGGCCCACTCATTCTCACTGCAATGGAGGCCCTTGAATGTCCAATTATTGACCACCATTTTAATTAACAGCCTTTTCCTACTTGCTGAAGCTGATAGGAGATGTCATAGGGACAGGTCACCATGCTCGGACTCCGAATACAAAGTAGTCTAATTTCTGTTGATAAGCTAAGGAAGTGAGTAAAAAGTTGGCAGATAAAGCCTAATATTGGAAAACATGTGGTTGTTTGCATTAGAAGGGAGAAGAAAATAATAGAATATTATTTAAATTGAGAAAAATTACAGAACATACAAATGGTCTTGGGGATACTTGTGTACAAAACACAGAAAGCTAGCACATGGGTGCAGCAGGAAAAAAAGAAGGCTAATGGAAAGTTGGTCCTTATTTCAAGAGCCTGGAGTATAAGAGTGGGAAAGTCTTACTGCAGCTGTACAAGGTGCTGGGGAGACCACAGCTGGATTACTATGAGCAGTTTTAGACCTCTTATTGGAGGAAAGATACTATTTCATTAGAAGCTGTTTAATGGAGGTTCAATAGGATGATCCCCAATATGGAGGGATTGTTTAATGTGCAAAGCTTGATCAGGTTAAGGCTCTACTCACTGGAATTTAGAAGAGAGGGAGGTGATCTCATTGAAACGTGTAGGAATGTTAAGGGACTTGACAGGATAAATGCTGAGAAGTTGTTCCTTGTCTTGGCAGAGGCTAGCATCACAGGGACACAGTCTTAGAATTAAGGAGCACCAACTTAACAAGGAAATGAGAACAATTTCTTCTTTTGGAGGGTTGTGAGTCTTTAGAATTCTTTGCCACAGACAGCTGTGGGGCCAAAGTCCTTGTGTATATTTAAAACTGAGATAGATAGAGCATTGATCCATAGGGAATCAAGAGTTAGGAGAAAAGGCAAGAATGTGGACATAAGGAGCATTGGATCAACTAAAATGATCCCATGAAATGGCAGAGAAGTTCGAGGGCTGAATGGCTGACTCCTGTTCCTATTTCTTAGGATCTCTCCTATCGACTCAAATACTCACTTTACTTACATAGTCCTGGACCCAGGCAGTTAGAATCTCAGGACTGTCTGCAGTCCCAGTTCTAGAATCATACAATCCCTACAGAATCATAGAATTACAGTGTGGAAACAGGCCCTTTGGCCCAACAAGTCCACACCAACCCTCTGAAGAGCAACCCACCCGGGCCCAGTCCCCCACCCTATTATCCTATATTTATCCCTGACTAATGCACCTAACCTATACATCCCTGAACACTCTGGGCAATTTAGCATGGCCAATTCATCGAACCTACACATCTTTGGATTGTGGGAGGAAACTGGAGCGCCTGAAGGAAACCCACACAGACACAAGAAGAATGTGCAAACTCCACACAGACAGTCGCCCGAGAGTGGAATCAATTGCGGGTCCCTGGCGCTGTGAGGCAGCAATGCCAACCACTGAGCCACCCATGCTGTCCCCTAGCCACTATTGCCACTGGCACTGTTGGAATTACAGAACTGCCAGCCAATTAGATTAGTTGGCAAATCTCCAAGGTAGGAATTCCATCCAGGTGAGGCACTGAAGTTCCTCCCGGAGCCAGTCAGTGATCCTCGTAACCTTACATGGCTATCTGGCTGCTGTGATCAGTGAGGATGCATTCCATACTGAATCTTTGTATGGTAATGTATGAAACTCTGCCATCTGGAAAATTCTGCATATAGGATTTATTAATATTGGATGCAGTTAGTAGCCTATGTCTATTTAAGGAAAAGCTAGATAAGCATGAGGGGGAAAGAACTAAAAGAATATGTTGCTGGAATGAGATATAGTAAGGTAAACTCACAAGGCTGTTTGGAGCATAATTAGAGAAAGATGTAACTTCAAGGCTGGGGCGTAGGGGAACATTAGAGGAAGGTTGGCTGCAGGACAAGAGGCAGGGTGGTAAGCATCAGAGAGAATTACATGGATAATCTCAATTCCAGCATTAATATAGTCCATGAACTTCTCATATTTGTTGAAGCTAACTTTGGAAGAGACGCCGGAGAGGAATTTAAGAACTTTGCAGTGGCAATGAGAAGCTGGGATTACCTTTGTGTTCCAACAGGATCCTGGAATAATAGAATCAAACAATAGGATCCAAAGGGTCTGATGTTAACCAACCATGTCTGGAGATGAATGACGAAACTAATGGCCCATTGTAAACATTCATGTCAGCATTCCTTTGACTTCATCGATCAGAGATGAGGTATGTGCCAGAGGAAAGATCATGGGGCCATCAAAGATATATTCTTGAGTGTACGTCAGTGGGTTAGTAGCTGCATAAATGTCATGATGATTGGAAAGACAAAAGTTTAAAAAGTGAGGCATTGGAAGACACAGTTTTAAGAAATCGGGGGAGAGTTTTTATTTACGATTGACAGAAGTGGAAGTATGGTTGAGAGGGAAAAAGGGAATGTGGGTGAAGCACAGTATAAGGACCTACTCAAAGATGGTCTAAACAATCATTAATACAATAGAAGATAAGGTCAAGGTCAAGGGAATAGACACGTCGGTGTGTGAGGGAGTTTATTTGACATTTGTGAATAAATAGATAATGCAACGCTGGTGAAATCTTAGAGCAGCCTAAAAATCTATTTAATACTCAGCTCAGTATGGAAAAGCCTCAACTATTGGAATCCCCCTGAATAATAAATATTGTGTTCTAAGGTAGGGTCACAGGACTCAAAACGCGAACTCTGCTTTCCCTCCACAGGTGCTGCAGGTCTTGCTGAGTCTCTCTAGCATTTTGTGTTTTGTTTTTTACAGATCTCCAACATCTGTCCTTTTTGGTTTTATTTTAGATGTAGGGGGCCTTTTGTAGTTTGAATCAAAGGCAAATTGGTGACTATGATGGCATGAGTTTTGTTAAGCTCATTAGCAAAGATTGTGGGTCTTCTCTGCTGACTGGCAGTTGGATAATATCTCAAGAATACAAAAGAATACAAGGATGAAGCATGTAATCAGTGGTGATTACATTATGACAGGAGCAATAACTACTGGAGGTTAGAGAGGAATAAAATTATCATGAGACTTTTATAGAGAAATAACATACTGTCTTCTCAATTAGACCCTTGGTTGAATAGCAATGCTCTGAGCAAGATGGAAATTGGTCTGAAGTGATTGGATACCATAAGTAGTGAGAGCAGAGTATGGGTAAGTGAGAGGGTAGAGGTAGGTTAGAAGTATAGTAATAGTTTCAGAAGACAAATAAATCAAGTGTGGGCTTTTAAAGAAAGGCGATAATTGTGCTTTTGAAAGCTTGGTAACAATGCCAGAGGATGGAGAAATGTAGTTCATGGGCCTTAAAGTGTCTCAAAATGCTTTATATCCAATGAAATACTTCAAAGTGTAGTCACTATTGTAATGTAGAATATACAGTGGCCAATTTGTATACTACATCCCACAAATAGAGTCATAGAGTCATAGAGATGTACAGCATGGAAACAGACCCTTCGGTCCAACCTGTCCACGCCGACCAGAAATCCCAACCCAATCTAGTCCCACCTGCCAGCACCTGGCCCATATCCCTCCAAACCCTTCCTATCATATACCCATCCAAATGCCTCTTAAATGTTGCAATTGTACCAGCCTCCACCACTTCCTCTGGCAGCTCATTCCATACACGTACCAGCCTCTGTGTGAAAACGTTGCCCCTTAGGTCTCTTTTATATCTTTCCCCTCTCACCCTAAACCTATGCCCTCCAGTTCTGGACTCCCCGATCCCAGGGAAAAGACTTTGTCTATTTATCTTATCCATGCCCCACATAATTTTGTAAACCTCTATAAGGTCACCCCTTAGCCTCTGACACTCCAGGGAAAACAGCCCCAGCCTGTTCAGCCTTTCCCTATAGCTCAAATCCTCCAACCCTGGCAACATCCTTGTAAATCTTGTATGAACCCTTTCAAGTTCCAAAACATCTTTCCGATAGGAAGGAGACCAGATTTGCACGCAATAGTCCAACAGTGGCCTAACCAATGTCCTGTACAGCCGCAACATGACCTCCCAACTACTGTACTCAGTACTCTGACCAATAAAGAAAAGCATACCACACGCCACCTTCACTATCCTATCTACCTGTGACTCCACTTTCAAGGAGCTATGAACCTGCACTCCGAGGTCTCTTTGTTCAGCAACACTCCCTAGGACCTTACCATTAAGTGTATAAATCCT
Source organism: Chiloscyllium plagiosum (assembly GCF_037043375.1). Classification (NCBI taxonomy): domain Eukaryota; kingdom Metazoa; phylum Chordata; class Chondrichthyes; order Orectolobiformes; family Hemiscylliidae; genus Chiloscyllium; species Chiloscyllium plagiosum. The sequence goes on from NW_028270144.1 coordinate 86,627,146, forward strand.
GCTAAGATTTGCTTTCCCAAAATGTAGCACCTCGCATTTATCTGAATTAAACACCATCTGCCACTTCTCAGCCCATTGGCCCAGCTGGTCAAGATCCCGTTGTAATCTGAGGTAACCCCATTCACTGTCCACTGCACCTGCAATTTTGGTGTCAACTGCAAAATTACTAACTGTACCTCTTATGCTCGCATCCAAATCATTTATATAAATGACAAAAAGTAGAGGGCCCAGCACTGATCCTTGTGGTACTCCACTGGTCACAGGCCTCCAGTTTGAAAAACAACTTTCCACCACCACCCTCTGTCTTCTACCTTTGAGCCAGTTCTGTATCCAAATGTCGAGTCCTCCCTGTATTCCATGAGATCTACCCTTGCTCACCAGTCTGCCAGGGGGAACCTTGTCGAAAGCCTTACTGAAGTCCATATAGATCACATCTACTGCTCTGCCCTCATCAACCTTCTTTATTACTTCCTCAAACAACTCAATCAAGTTTGTGGGACATGATTTCCCATGCACAAAGCCATGTTGACTATCCCTAATCAATCCTTGCCTTTTCAAATACATGTACATCGTTTCCCTCAGGATTCCCTCCAACAACTTGACCACCATGGAGGTCAGGCTCACCGGTCTATAGGTCCCTGGCTTGTCATTACCGCCTTTCTTAAACAGTGGCACCACGGTTGCCAACCTCCAGTCTTCTGGCACCTTACCTGTGACTATCGATGATACGAATATCTCAGCAAGAGCCCCAGCAATCACTTCTCTAGCTTCCCACAGAGTTCTTAGGTACACTTGATCAGGTCCTAGGGATTTTTCACCTTTAACCATTTCAAGACATTCAGCACTTCCTCCTCTGTAATCTGGACATTTTGTAAGATGTCACCATCTATTTCCCTACAGTCTATATCTTCCATATCCTTTTCCACAGTAAATACTGATGCAAAATATTCATTTAGTATCTCCCCCATTTTCTGTGGCTCCACTCAAAGGCTGCCTTCTGATCTTTGAGAGGCCCTCTTCTCTCCCTAGTTACCCTTTTGTCCTTAATATATTTGTAAAAGGCCTTTGGATTCTCCTTAATTCTATTTGCCAATGCTATCTCATGTCCCCCTTTTGCCCTCCTGATTTCCCTCTTAAGTATACTCCTACTTCCTCTATACTCTTCTAAGGATTCACTTGATCTATCCTGTCTATACCTGACATATGCTTCCTTCTTTTTCTTAACCAAACCCTCAATTTCTTTAATCATCCACCATTCCCTATACCTACCAGCCTTCCCTTTCACCCTGACAGGAATATACTTTCTCTGGATTCTTGTTATCTCATTTCTGAAGTAAGTTGAAGTAAGTTGAAGTAAGTCTGGAAGTCACAAACCCCTAACACAGAAGTGAAAAAAGGCCAAAGACTTGCTTTGTAGAGAAAAGCTCCTCTGGAAAAATGAGACTGTAATTTATAACTCAAATTGAAAGTTTATTATGCATAGCCGTGCAGTTGTAAACTTTGTGGAGAGAAAAATGAGCCTGTTCTCTCAATACAATGATTTGACTTAACCTAATTACCTGTAGAAATGTTAGAGATGATGTTGACGTTTCATCATGAAGGACACAGCTGCTTCTTATATACTCCATCTGATTTTCCTTCAAACTAACACAAAGTTTCAACTTTGGCAAGCGCAGAAAACTTGACAGCACTAGGCAGACTACCACTGTACATTTCACTCCACTTCCTTTCCATGATTTGTCAATACATATGTCTGACTAAGATGTATCTCCATATTACCATTTACTGTCAAGCTATGTGTTAACTATTGATAATGCACAGGTATTGACCCCCCACCCCCTCCCATTTATCTCTCCACCCCCGAGACTCCCAGCCTCATTCCTGATGAAGGACTTTTGCTGCTTCTCGGATGCTGCCTGACCTGCTGTGCTTTTCCAGTACCACACTCTCGACTCTAATCTCAAGCATCTGCAGTCCTCACTTTTGCCTAGGTATTGACCTGTGTCCACCATGGCTTTTGTGCCATCCAAAGAGAAAGGGAAAAGGATGAGGAGGTCAATTTGAGGCAAGTGTTTGTTTATAAGTCTCAGAGGCGCTTTGTGTTCTGTGTACCTCCTTATAGCCCACACCACATTCGCCTTTGTGGAATTTCTTTGTTGTCATCAGTCGTGTCTTGATATACAAACCTGACTCTCCAAAAGCCACCAATCAGCTGGTGCTTTGTGCTAATTTCCTGTGGGCAGCTGACGGACAGAACGTGGATGAGGCCTGTGAGTTGGAATTGGCTTGGCCTCAATCTGTTGAGATCAATGGTGTCTTTTGGTCACCCAATGTCTGCTCCTCATTAAAATTTCTGGAGAAAACACTATTTTTCCTAATACAGGTAACAAAAAAATCACCTCAAATCATGTCACAGACTTTGCTTTTGCCAAGAAGTCCACAGGAAGGCTAGGGTCACACCCAATGTCTCAACAGCATCCCAGGATTTTAAATCCTGGCAGCTGTCCACTCATTTCACAGTTATGCTCTGGAGCACTTACTATTATTTCAACCTTTCTGTGGATTTACTTTTGTGACTTTTCCTTATCCATGTATCATATTTTTATAATTGCTTCCATCTATTAACAATGAATATTGAAAGCTCTGCGGCAAATTCATCCAGGATGTGGTAAGAGAAAAAAGGGTCACTTTTACCTCTTGAGTGTTTGTCTGGATTTATTCCATGGATTAATAGGAACCAGGATTATTCCAATTTTAAAAATTAAATAATTAACGGTAATTTCATAAATAAGGACATAATGTTCCGTGTAATAGTTTAAGGATATTTGCATTTATATTGAAGTTCGTGACCAGAATTGTAATCTGAACATAATATCATTTAATTTTGATTTAGTCATTGAGTGCGTGCACTTGACTAATAGTGAAAACATTAAATTATAATGAGTTGACCCAGTTAAGCACATGATGTGAAATCAGGAATGCTAATTATATTTTCATTACAAAAGTTCCATTTGTTTACATCAATGTGCAAGTCAGCTCCCCAGACATGTTGAACCCCCAAAGATGGGTGGAAGTGGATTCACAGTTTCAAAAATCAGATCTTCAAGGATTGTATCAAGACTTGGACAATCTCTCAGCTTGGACTGATAAGTGGAGAGTAACATTTGCACTCGATGAGAGCCAAGCATTGAACATCTCCAGCAAGAGATAAACTAAACATTGTCCCTTAGCATTCAGTGGTGTTCCCAACACTGAATCTCCCACTATCAACATCCTGGGAGCTACCGTTGACCAGCAACTAAACTGGAAAAGTCATATAGATGTTATTTATTTGCTTGTGGGACATGGGCATTGCTGACAGGGCCAGCATTTATTACCCATCCCTAGTTGTCCTTGAGAAGGTGTGGTGAGCTGCCATCTTGAACTGCCACAGTCCATGCACTGCAGGTAGACCCAGAAAGCCATTAGAGTGGAATTCTAGAATTTTGCCCAGGCAATGCTGAATGAATGGCACCATATTTCCAAGTCAGGATGGTGAGTGGCTTGGAGGAGGCTTGCAGGTAGTGTTGTTCCTACATATATATCTGCTGCCTTTGTCTTTCTAGGTGGCATTTGCTGAGGGTTTTGAAGGTGCTGTCTGAGGATCTTTGATGAGTTTCTGCAGCACATCTTGTAGATACCTTCCACCACTGAGCGTCAGTAGTGGAGGGAGTGAATGTTTATCGGTGTGATGCCAATTAAATGGGCAGATTTCTCCGGGATGGTGTCAAACTTCATAAGTGTTGGGGATGTACTCATCCAGGCAAGTGAGAAATAGTCCATCATACTCCTGAATTGTGCCTGGTGGACAGGCTTAGGGAAGCCAGCACGTATGTTTCTTGCTGCAGGATTCCTAGCTTCCAACATGCACAAGTCAAGATCTGATGGAATATTTCCCACTTGCCTGGATGGCTGCAGCTCCAACAACACTCAAGAAGCTTGACACCATCCAGGAGAAAGCAGCTCACTTCATTGGCACGACATCCACAAACATTCATTCCCACCACCACTGACACTCAGTAGCTGCAGTGTGTACCGTTTATATGATGTACGGCAGTAACTCACCCAAAACTCCATCGACAGCACCTTTGAAAGCCATGACTTTTACCATGCAGAGGATATGGGTAACAATGCACGGGAAAACTATCACCAGCAGCAATTCTCTTCCATGACAGACACTACCCTGAACCAAAACCATCTCACTTATCCTTCACTTTTCGTGGGTTTAAAACCCTGGAACTCCTTCACTATTAACACTGCCAGTGCGAACATAACCCAAGGACTGCAGCAGTACAGTTCACCACCACGTTCTCAAGGGCAGTTAGAGATGGACAACAAATGCTGGCCCAACCACTGATGCCCACATCCCATGAATGAATAAAATAAAAACAACCCAAACCAGCTTCCAACGTACAAACCTCCAGCTTTAACTGAGGATTCAATGTGGGTTGGTAATAAGTCCTCCCAAGATCATTGGTATTTTACATATGAGAATGAGGCTGCATTAATAATCTAATTTTACCTTTATTTCAGGTTGGATGAGTTGTCCTAAGTGTTAGAAATGCAGCAACTACATTGAGGAAGGGACTTGCAGGAGATGAATATCTTTACATTTACCTCCTGGATCCAGTGTCAATATTCTTGCCTGACGAGCCATGGTAATCCCTGTACCCGACCTTCTCATGAAGCCCTGGATCTCAAATCCACATCTGTTCTCCAACTGGAAACTTCCCTTCCCCTCTCCCAGATCCACTAGCTTAACCCCATCAGGTCTCCAAGCCACCCTCTTCTTCACCCTGGCACAGAACTATAATCCATTGCTTCTTTGCTGTACCACCAGGCCTTTGACTTCAAAACCCCACCAGGCCTCTGACCTCCACTAAGGAAGGCCCCTGATCCATTCTCAGAGGCTTCTGAAACCCCATTACTCAGGCCTCTGTTCTCCCCCTACCCTTCCTTTCCAAATCTGTACTTACACATGCTTCAGTACTCTGATTGATCCTCAGAGCTTCCTTGGTTGTAGAGCTTCCCTCAAAACAGACTGATCTCTTCTACCTGCCAGTACACTTGGAATGGCCCTGCTCTTACTCCATGATCACTTTCATTAGCTGGAAGAGATGTAGTTGATTCTGCAGCTTTAACATGTCAGCTCCCCAGCCAAGTGGAAGCCAACTCTGTCTCTCAGGTTAGTCTTCAGGTAGAAACCAGTAGGTGATGAATCTACCCAGCATGCTGGGGGTGTTTAGTGGTTGAGGTGAGCCGGCAGGGTAGAGAATCCTAATTCTTTACTGCCATCAGCTCTCCGCTAACTTCCAGTGGATCAATTAATGAAACAAAACTCAACCTCGAGAGAATACAGCTTTACAAGGCTGCAAGAAATTAGAGAAGGAACATTGCTGAGTAGATCTATATATTACATATTAATTGAAATTTCAGAATGCCTAAGAAATGGCAACAAATAATCATATGATAAAATTAACAGCTCCATCTAACCGAAAAGTCAAACCACTAGCTATAAAAATTGTTTCTCAGTATGAATTTCCACCACCCTTCAGAGATCAATTCTCATAAGTTAATAAAATGATAATTTTATAAAGAGCACAGACACCACAAAAATGTTGTTTTGCTGTTGCACTCTGCAAAAGAATTTAAATCCTATTCCTCACTCAGCTCAGACGAACACTAAAGTCTCCTTTTCTAAAACAATATTTTTTGACAATTTGCATTTACTTGAAGACAAAAGCTTCTAAAGATAATTTTTTGGAAAATACCTCAAAAGTTGCCAATGATAACAGACTTTGCTTCTGATGGAATTCACTGAGCACGAGCCAGGAGACTAATATTAATTGCATGGCATATTGGACTCTTCACTTCACAAGAACTTCAAAAAGACGTTGATTAACTGGAAATCACCTTTTTATAAGAACAGACCTGTGTTCAAATTTTATCGGAGGTCTGTTTGAAACAGCCACATTAGAGTCAGGTTTGGATATTTTTGTACTGTTGTTTGGCTACTCATCCTGCTTTTAATTTTAAGCAGTCAGTGTTTACATAAGGAGTTACCTCTCATTGGGATTTTGTTTTGACAAAGAACAGAAGCTAGCATAATGTTAAGTTATCAAGAATAGGCAATTGACAAAAGACAAGCTATGCTTTCACCTCTTCTTTTTTCACTTGAGTCCATTTTTATGACAGCACTTTAGAAAACCATCTAATTACAGTTCAGAGTCTTTTTTTTTAGAAGAGTGATTAGATTAGATTAGATTACTTATAGTGTGGAAACAGGCCCTTCGGCCCAACAAGTCCACACCGACCCGCCGAAGCGTAACCCACCCAGACCCATTCCCCTACATTTACCCCTTCATCTAACACTACGGGCAATTTAGCATGGCCAATTTGCCTAACCTGCACATTTTTTGGACTGTGGGAGGAAACCGGAGCACCCGGAGGAAACCCACGCAGACACGGGGAGAACGTGCAAACTCCACACAGTCAGTTGCCTGAGGCGGGAATTGAACCCGGGCCTCTGGCGCTGTGAGGTAACAGTGCTAACCACTGTGCCACCGTGCCGCCCACTTTCTTATTAGATTACTTACAGTGTGGAAACAGGCCCTTCGGCCCAACAAGTCCACACCGCCCCGCCGAAGCGCAACCCACCCATACTCCTGCATCTACCCCTTACCTAACACTACGGGCAATTTAGCATCGCCAATTCACCAATTCACAAAAAAGGCTAATTTTATCTACAAATAAGTCTAACATGAATAATGTTGTTTCCAAAAAAATGGACTACATGGTTTATTATCCCATCCAAACAAGAGGAAGAAAAATATTTAATTGTTACTCAAATATTTTAGCAATATAGAAGCAACTATTTTGTATCATGATTGCTATTGTAATTTGTTTTCTAGAAAAGAATTAGCCTTTTTTTATAACTAACCTGCACATTGCTAAATAACTCACTGTATCTGTTCCTGAAACCCTAATCCAGAACTTTGATATACCTGTAGACTTAATCGTTCTTGCTTGGCCGAACTACTATTCTCCCTAAAGATGAACTTATCCAAAACTCTACCATCTGCATCCTGGCTCACACCAAGACTCGTTCATCCATTCTCCTCGTGAACATTGCCCGACAATGGCTGCTGGCCTGATGCCTCAATTTTAAAGTTCTCCTCTTTGTTTTTCAGTCCTCCTTGGACTTCTGCCTCTGTACATCTGTAACTTGTACCACCTCAACAACTCTCTGAGATTTCCACGCTTGTTGAATTCTGGGTCTGTTGCATATCCCTGATTTCAATTACTTCAAAATTTGGAACTTTGCCCTCCTCAACTTAGACCTAATGCTGGAATCTCCTATCTAAACCTCTTAATCCCTCTACTCTTTTTTTCCTAGTAATACATTTCTTAAAATTTACCTATTTGGTTGATTAGTGACATCTCCAGGGGTGAGTCAGGTGCTGTGTAAATGTTGCGTAATGCCCCTGGGTTACGAAGACTGAAATGCTGTTTAAATATGGTATCGAGAGGCTGGAGCCCAGAATGTTTCTGGTGGACTTTAAATTTCACCTCTGGCTGTCACTAAAATGTGGTAATTCACCCTAGCATGATTATATAATGAACTGAAAAGAATATAATCAGGAAATCTCGACCCTGAGTGCAAGCCCTTCCTGTTTTTACACCGATCTCCACACTTCATCTTAAAGAAATAAAATGCCATTCATAGCCTCTGAACTAAAAAACTTCCTTTTTATTTTGTAAGACCTACTTTCTCAAGAAATGGCCACGTGAGCAGTAGTTCTAATCTCAAATGCCCGCTTGGTTCTGATATGATTGTATCCCATTTGATACAACCAAGTCCAGAAGATGTATAAGTGTCTCATTTTACTCCTGAGGTTGGTCATAGTCAAACTTTTAAGAAGGATGTGATTTTTAAAATATTCAGTATATATCTGACCATGTTATGCTTTGTGAAGAAATAAGCTAGCCTTGAGTTTACAAATATCAAAATTAGAGGCAGAGTGCCTGCAGAGTGGAGAGATAAATGAGAGGGGGTCCCTCACATCATCGCTGATGTCACATGCTCAGTGACTTCCGCGCCCCCCGAACTGCCGTGTTTGCCACCACTTCCGCCCCCACCAATGCTACTCACCTGCATTCTGCTGACCTGCCCCCCACAGATCGTACTATCACCATTCCTGCCCCCCAGAACCCTGAGGGGAACACCACCCCTGCTCATGACTCCACCCCAATTCGCCCTACCACCACGCCCACTCCAATTACAGGCTCCGCCCCCATACCCAACTCCACACCTACACCAGGTCCTAGCTCCTAGCCCCCAGCCCTGCCGAGTTTTCACCATTCCCCCTGACCTCCCCCTCACTGAGGACGAATGATCAGTCCTCAGCAAAGGCCTCACCTTTATCCCCCTCCATCCACGTATCAATGAATTTAATACACGCCACGACCTCGAACACTTCTTCTGCCGCCTCCGCCTCCGAGCTTACTTTTACAATCAGGACTCCCGCCCACCTTCTGAGGACCCCTTCGCCCACCTCCAACACACTCCATCCACCTGGACACCCTGTTCCGGCCTATTACCCGCCCTCGATCTCTTCTTTTCCAGCTGCCGCCAAGACATTAACCGCCTCAACCTGTCTACCCCCCTCCCTCACTCCAACCTCTCACCCTCACAACGTGCAGCTCTCCACTCCCTTTGCTCCAATCCCAACCTCACCATCAAACCAGTGGATAAAGGGGGTGCAGTGGTAGTTTGGCGCACTGACCTCTACACCGCTGAAGCCAGACGCCAACTCAAAGACACCTCCTCCTACTGCCCCCTCGACCATGACCTCTCCCCCCCATCACCAAACCATCATCCCCCAGACTATACAGAACCTCATCACCTCAGGAGATCTCCCACCCGCAGCTTCCAACCTCATAGTCCGGGAACCCCGCACTGCCCGGTTCTACCTCCTTCCCAAGATCCACAAGCCTGACCACCCTGGCCGACCCATTGTCTCAGCATGCTCCTGCCCCACTGAACTCATCTCTACCGACCTTGACACTGTCCTATCCCCCTAGTCCAGGAACTCCCCACATACGTTTGAGACATCACCCACGCCCTCCACCTCCTCCAAGACTTCCGTTTCCCTGGTCCCCAACACCTCATCTTCACCATGGCTATCCAATCCCTCTACATCTCCATCCACCATGACCAGGGCCTCCAAGCCTTCCGTTTCTTCCTCTCCCGACATCCCCAACAGTACCTTTCCACTGACACTCTCATTCGTTTCGCTGAATTGGTCCTCACCCTTAATAATTTCTCCTTCAAATCCTCCCACTTCCTCCAGACCAAAGGGGTAGCCATGGGAACCTGCATGGCCCCAGTTATGCCTGTCTCTTTGTTGGCTACATAGAACAGTCTACCTTCTGTAGTTACACTGGTACCACTCCCCACATCTTCCTCTGCTACATTGATGACTGCATTGGCACCACCTCATGCTCCCATAGGAGGTTGAGCAATTCATCAACTTCACCAACACATTCCATCCTGACCTTAAATTCACCTGGACAATCTCTGACACCTCCCTCCCCTTCCTGGACCTTTCCATCTCTATTAATGACGACTGACTTGACATTGACATTTTTTACAAACCCGACTCCCACAGCTATCTGGATTATACCTCTTCCCACCCTACCTCCTGCAAAAATGCCATCCCATATTCGCAATTCCTCCGCCTCTGCCTTATCTGCTCCCAAGAGGACCAGTTCCACCACAGAACACACCAGATGGCCTCTTTCTTTAGAGACCACAATTTCCCTTCCCAAGTGGTTGAAGATGCCCTCCAACGCATCTCGTCCACGTCCCACCCCTCTGCCCTCAAATCCACCCCTCCAACCGTAACAAGGACAGAACCCCCCTGGTGCTCACCTTCCACCCTACCAACCTTCGCATAAACCAAATCATCCGATGACATTTCTGCCACCTCCAAACGGACCCCACCACCAGGGATATACTTCCCTCCCCACCCATTTGCGCTTTCTGCAAAGACCGTTCCCGCTGTGACTACCTGGTCAGGTCCACGCCCCCCAACAACCCACCCTCCAATCCTGGCACCTTCCCCTGCCACTGCTGGAATTGCAAAACCTACGCCCACACCTTCTCCCTCACCTCCATCCAAGGCCCCAAAGGAGCCTTCCACATCCATCAAAGTTTTACCTGCACATCCACCAATATCATTTATTGTATCCATTGCTCCCGATGCAGTCTCCTCTACATTGGGGAGATTGGATGCCTCCTAGCAGAGCGCTTCAGGGAACATCTCTGGGATACCCGCACCAATCAATCCCACTGCAACTGTGGCCCAACATTTCAACTCCCCCTCCCACTCTGCCGAGGACATGCAGGTCCTGGGCCTCCTCCACCGCTGCTCCCTCACCACCCGACGCCTGGAGGAAGAACACCTCATCTTCCGCCTTGGAACACTTCAACCCCATGACATCAATGTGGATTTCAGCAGTGCGAGATACAGAACTCACTCACAAATTAATCAGCCTGAGACAAAGCCTTGGAAACAAGAACAATTTATTACAAGCTTGCAAGCACCGGACGCTTCTGCAATCAAGCAGAAATGTGCGCGAAAACAAAACATTAAAGCATTCTTATTCAGTTTACAAGTTGCGGAACCACGCCTCCCTTTCCCCATCCTATCATAAGCCGATTACCTCACTTGTTTGTTATTTTCTTATCTGGTCACCCTGCTGTCCTTGTCTGCATTCTTTGTTCCTTGTTTGTTACAGATTGTTCTTTTATCCAGTTTCTCTTATCATACTATAAGCTTTATTGTGAAATGCTCCTGCTGCTTCTTTTTGTGGTCAGCTACAACCCTTCATAGTTATTTCCTAACTTAAAACTATTTTCTTTAAAAGACCCTCTATATTCATTAAAGTCTTAGCCTTAAGTATGCTACATGCTACAAGAATTAACACCTCACCCCCCCACCTGCAAAAACAACATTTCTAATCTCCCACACCAGTTTCCTCATTTCCCCTTCACCCACCTCAGTCCAGCTCCAACCTTCCAGCTCAGCACCACCCTCATAACCTGTTCTACCTGCCAATCTTCCTTTCCACCTATCCACTCCACTCTCCTCTCTGACCTATCACCTCCATCCCCATCCCATTCACCTATTGTACTCTTTGCTACCTTCCCCCACCCTCCTCCCTGACCTATCACCTCCATCCCCACCCCCATTCACCTATTGTACTCTATGCTACTTTCTCCCCACCCCCACCCCCCTCTCATTTATCTCTCCACCCTGCAGGCACCCCGCCTCTATTCCTGATGAAGGGCTTTTGCCCGAAACGTCGATTTTCCTGCTCCTCGGAGCTGCCTGACCTGCTGTGCACAATCTAGGCTCTGGTTTCCAGCATCTGCAGTCCTCGTTTTTACCTAAAAATCAAAATTAGTTTCATTGTAAAATACATTCAAGTATAAAACTTTAAAAATGTTTAAAAACCCACAGAGTAGGGGAGGTGGGGTGAGAGAAAGGTTAACATTCATACGTAGAAAGAATTGTATGTCTCCATGTTACTTTGGTGGTCTGTACACCCCTGGGATTTGCAACCAGTTGTTATTTTGGAGACAGTTTAATTTAAAATGCAGCCTGTCCTTTTCCAGAGTTGGTGCTGTATATGGGACATGAAGTTCCTTTCATATTTAAATTCCCTATTCCTGTGATTTAATCTGATATTTAGCAGAAATAAATACCTGCTGTTGTTATTGCACACTGCAGGTCTTCTGGATTTTTACTTCTGGTTGTATAAGCAATTAAGCTTATAAAATGAGCTTTAAGTGGTGCAGTGGCAGTGTCCCTCCCTCTGGGCTAGAAAGTCCAACCTGCCGAGAGATATGTCATGACATACCCAAACAGGTTAATTAAAAGATCAATAATGTTAATTCTTCGATCATGTTTCGACATGTGATATCTGACCATTGGCATATACCAGGGATAATCCTGGTAATGTCAAGAAAAGGATCTTGACATTATCAAAACCACTAGGATGTAATTGAAACAGATAGTGGAGTCTTCAGTACCCTTTTTCATATAATCAATTTCAGTAGATTTCCTTTGCCTCTGGCAGTTTCTGCAGATGAGAGATCTGTTCCTTATTGTCCAAAGGAATGTTTTTCCTGAGAGTTCAAACAATGGCAGGTGTAAAGTTCCTTTGGAGGGGGGGGTGGGGGCGGGGGAGGTGGCGTGGGGAACTATTCAAATACGTTCCCTTTCTCTGGGCCAACTTTGTTACTTTTGTAACCATTAGTGCCCTGGCTCATTTAAAGTTTTTTTCTTCGTGACAAAATTTCCAGGTTTTAAATCAGTGAATTGAATGATAAAGTTAATTGTCTACGTATTGCAATTTGTGAAAAAAAAATCTTTCTCTGACTGCTTATCCATTCTTAAATATGGACACAATCTCTATTTCAATGAAAATTTAGGAGGTGCCTGTCCAGATTTAGCTCCATATATTCAGGGTGACAATACTTTGGTCAAGGAGCTGGTGGATAATCATTTTCTCACCTAAGGATGGTCTATGCGCTGGATCAACATGTAGATTAGAAGGAAACTAAAGAGGCTAAAATGTTGTAACACATGGTGTCCTAATAAGGTCAAACTTTACTTATGATTGGAGGTGCCGGTGTTGGACTGGGGTGTACAAAGTTAAAAATCACACAACACCAGATTATAGTCCAACAGCTTTATTTGGAAGCATTAGCTTTTGTAGCACCGCTCCTTCATCCAATAGAAGCCACCTGATGAAGGAGCAGTGCTCTGAAAGCTCGTGCTTCCAAATAAACCTGTTGCTGCTGTGTGATTTTTAACTTTGTAAACTTTACTTACATTCACAGTCCTGTTCCCTCTTTGTCTGAGTTTCATCCATAATCAGTTTGTTTATCCAACTATTATCCTTCCATTCAATTTCTTTCTGTGCAAACTGCTCCTTCTTACTATAAATCCATTGCTCTTTTTCTGAATTTGGTTTCTCCTTTTCTCACTTGGATGTTTCATTTTTAATCCTCTTCAGTTGATCTTTTCTCTCTCTTTGTTTTATTTGACCATTTTTTTCTCTTTTCTATGCAGTTTTCTAGTGTCTCCTAATTGGTTCTTACCTCTCTTTTCCATTTCTCATCCATCACAATGTCTCTTTGTTTTATTGCTCCCCCATCCATAACCCTTTGGTGTCATCCCTCTGTGTCATTCTGTGCTCTCTTTCTGCAGCCTCGTGTCAGCACACTGACAGACATGAGCATATTGCTGCCAGGATTACAGCAACAGCAGCAGCAGCAGCAGATGGCTAGTCTCCTATTGCTCCTGAATATTATTTTATATGGGGTTGAAATGTTTTCCTTTATTTTAAGTATTCCAGAAATGACAGAAATCCTCCAAAATCAATACCAGCACTCTGGATGTTGAGGGGCTCTATCTGGTGGGTATTGAATGGTAGACCTTTTAAAAAAAATCTCAGGACAGAGCATACTGTCATGTTCCCAATTCCCAACCATCACAACGCCAATCTCCTGACAGCATTCACCATGGCAAGCCAGGATCCCAACTATTTCAGCAAAGGAACTGCCGGGCTTCATATGTTCTTCACCAGTCAGGTCCCTGTCAGCCTTCTGAGGAAGGGTCACTCAACCCGAAATGTTAACTCTGATTTCTCTCCACAGATGCTGCCATTCCTGCTGAGCTTTTCAAGCAATTTCTGCTTTTGTCCCTGTGAGCATTGGTTCAGTGCCAATGGTGACAAAATGAGACATTTAAAAAATAAGTTTTGTTTAAATAACTTTAGATCTGATGCCTGAGCTGATGTTACTGAGGACTTCACTGGAAGTTTCTTCTTCTGATGCTTCCCCCCCCATGTCTCTCTACCTCCAAAACATCAAGGTTTCCCAGAAACATGTTCATGCATGCCTTTGATTTGCCTGCCTCAGGAATACCATCTGTTTTCTCAGAGTCATAGAGATGTACAGCACAGAAACCGATCTTTCGGTCCAACTCGTCTAGGCTGAACAGATACCTTAAGCTAATCTAGTTACATTTGCCAGCACTTGGCCCATATCCCTCTAAACCCTTCCTATTCATATATCCATCCAGATGCCTTTTAAATGCTGCAATTGGACCAGCCTCCACTATTTTCTCTGGCAGCTGATTCCATACACGTACTGCTCTCTGCGTGAAAAATGTCCTTTTATAACTTTCCCCTGATTGTGACAGACACAGCAAGTTAATATCGTATGGCATCTACTTGGGAATGTATGGCAGATATCCTCCAGATGTACAAAGTCTCCTCCAGCAGCCTTTTACGCTTTCTCTCCATTACCTTTATTGCAGGAGCTCTTAAACTGGTGCTTTTCCAAGACACAGAGGAATGATGATGCATGGCCACACCCTCCACCCCTAACCATGGGCTCCCCTTGAAGATGGAAGGCAAGGGTCCTGAAGAGAAATGAATCTCACAATCACACATGCAGATCTATTGTATCTGATCACACTGAGCAGTACTTAACTGTTTTTGAAAGCTTCCTAAGTCTGGAACAAATGAGTGCTGCCTCTGATGGTGTCAATTACACAGCAGTGTGACCTTAAATCGTAAAATGCTTGATTAAGAAGCTGCTCCCAAGGTCACCATTCAATGAAGGTTTTCGAGATGGAAGACCTAACCTGAGAGCCCAATGCATTGGATGGTCTGTAGCCCCACTGGGGGGTGGGGGTGAGAGTGGGGGCAGTTAGTAAGTGTTCCTGAGGCAGGAAGATTGCAAGGCAACGTCAGAATAGAGGCACTGTCTGTCAGCATTGGAAAATAATGTGTTCACTTAGGGCTGCAGCTGTTAGGCCTTCTATGTTGCAGGGTAAATTCTTTGTGACTATGACTGTGGCCCTCTGGTTACTGTGTGATTTGAGTGGAAGAATCTCAATTGGCCCCTTAGAGGGTCTAATGGGTCACCAGTTGCTACCAGCTAGGTAGCTTTTGCAACAATGACCTTGCATACAGCAAGATTGCTCAGAGGTGGGAATGCATCATGTCGACAACACAGTAATGTTCAAATTTCCTTACTGTCCTGCCTATGGCATGGGGGATGATTCTGCCTTTTAAACAGGGTGCATGTGGCAAGTGGAAACCTGTTCTGTCTGGAAAGGGCAATGGTTTATTACAGGAGCTCAAATGCTCTCTAAGAGAGAGACTGTTGCACACTGAATTTTGCGGAACTGCAGACTGGTTTGAACCATGTGGCTCCTTTACATTTGCTACCAAGCAATCAAATCAAATGAAACAAACTCCTTTAATTTCAGTAAAAACATAGAGAATGCTAGAGAAACTCTGTTGACAAGGCACTCAACCCAGGTCTGACCCATCTCCCACACTTTGGCCCTCACCCCTTCTCTTCCCTCCCACAACAGCAATAGGGTTCCCCTTGTCTTTACCTACCATCCCACCACATCCACGTCCAGAAGATCATCAGCTGCCATTTCCACCGCCTCCAGTGAGATGCGACCACGAGGCACAAATCCCCCTCCCCTCCCTTGTTGGCCTTCCGCAGGGATCATTCCATCTGGACACTCTGGTCCATTCTTCCTTCACTCCCCACAGCCTCACAGCACTTTCCCTGCAATCGTCAAAGGCGTAACTCCTGCCGCCTCAGTACCCCAGGGTCCAAACATAACTTCCAGATGAAGCAGCACTTTACCTACACTTCACACAATCTAGTCTCTTGCATTCACTGCTCACAATGTGGTTTCCTCTATATTGGATAAATGAAGCATTGACTGGGTGATCGCTTTGCAGAATGCCTATGTTCTGCCTGCAAAAATGACCCTGCGCTTCCAGTCTCCTGCCACTTCAACACACCACCCTGTTCCCTGACCAACATCTTTGTCTCAGGCTTGCTGCAGTTGTACACTAAATCTCAGCATAAGCTGGAAGAACAACATGTCATTTTCCATTTGGGGACCCTCCAACCTTCTGGACTTGATATGTATTTCAATAACCTTTGGGCTTGAACTCTCCTATCTCCTAGCCCCACCCCCACACACCGGGCCTTGTTACCACATAGTCTGCTATTACACACAACCCATTGTTCGCCACTAACAGTCGCCGTTAACATTTATTCACCCTCCCAACCAGATTGTTATCCACCTCCTTTGTCTGTCCAACTGATTTTCTCTCTCTTTAGGCTCTATCCCCACCTACTGTTTACCCCTTGGGGCGGCACAGTGGCTCAGTGGTTAGCACTGTCACCTCACAGCGCCAGATTCCAGCCTCTGGTGACTGACTGTGTGGAGTTTGTACATTCTCCCCGTGTCTGCGTGGGTTTCCTCTGGGTGCTCTGGTTTCCTCCCACAATCCAAAGATGCGCAGTTTAGGTGGATTGACCATGCTAAATTTCCCATAGTGTGGGTTAGGTGCATTGTTCGGGGTAAATGTACAGTAAAAGTGTGGCGGAATGGGTCTGGGTGGGTTACTTTTCGGAGGGCCGGTCTGGACTTGTTGGGCTGAAGGGCCTGTTTCTACACTGTAGGGGTTCTATGAAGTTATTCCTTATCCCCTCCTCTCTGCATAAAGACCCATATTTTCCTAGCTACCATCAGTTCTGAGGAAGGGTCACCGGACCTGAAACATTAACTCTGATTTCTCCTCACAGATGCTGCCAGACCTACTGAGCTTCTCCAGCAATTTGCTTTTGGCACAGGAGAAACACAGCAGGTCTGTTAGCATCTGTAGAGAGAGAAAAATAGTTAATGTTTTGAGTCTGGTATGACTCTTTAGAATTGAAATGTATTGGGAAATGATTTTTTAAAATGCAGAGGCAAAGGGGGAGTAAGCGACCCAATGCAGAAGACAAAAAAGTTGTTAATGGTGGATAAAAAGAAAAGATGCAAAATTGGTGTAAATTAAGGTGTGAAAGGGAGAGGAGTGGTCCTTTTTACTAAACGCAAAGTTGGGGTATAAAGGGTGTTACTCTGCATTTCAAGCCAGTGGTCCAAACAACTGAGCTAAGCAACACCTTCCCCCACCCCCAGCCAATTAAAAAAAACCCTGCAGCTAAAACATCTTTATCATAAATTGGAAATCAAACCTGGAACCATCCTGATCTGCCTGACTCAGTTTAACAGCAAAGCCGACAAAAAAGCTCTACCCAGTACACTAACAGCTTCTAGTTAAAGAAAAAAGCATGATTCATAAAGTATTTTATATTATTCGAACTGTGTTGTAAATTGCCTTTTGGAGAAAATAATAAACTCGAGTGTTCTGCATAATAGTGCTCAACAACAAAAAAAACTTCTTCAAACTTTGTGTGGAACCAATTTTTAGCTCATTTAGAGTTTTGAACATGATGGTAGTTTGCCAGCTATATGATATATTACAGTTTATACAACATATTCTTGTAAAGTGGCTGGGAGCCAATTCAGCCTAGGATTTTGTGGAATGTACAGTCACAGTTAAAATGATAACATTTTCTGGTCCATTTGGCAGATAATTCCAGACATAAATAGTATGTCCCCAACAGTTGCTTCCTCTGATGCCGCTGCTGTGCACAAATGTAGATGAGAATATAGCAAAAAGAGAGATGGTATAGTAGAACAGATGAATGTCAAGGTGACGTTACAGGAAAGCTAACAAGAAATTGGAAGGAGAATTGTTTGTTAAAAAAACAAAAGGAGACCAAACAGACAGAAACAAAGGAAAATCTGAAAGGAAGGGAAGAATTTTACATTGTTTTGGCAAAGTCTGGATTGCATTGGGTCTTTTGGAACATTCATGACAGTGAGGTCTGGCCTGTTCCCTCACCCTATCTTTCCAGACCCACTCCATTAATTACCTACCCCACTCCTATGGCATCACTCATCGTGCCCCAATATACCACACTCTGTTCCTGGAATAACTCAACCACTCAGCGAATATCTGCCCAAAGATGTTTCATTTTATATCCCTGCCATCTTTGAAAGGTGGCTGTGGAGCTGACAATCTGCCCTGCACACTTGTTGGCAGAATCAGAACAGTCAAAGGAGAGGAGGATGGCACTACGGCTCTCTGACAGGGACATGGAAGTGCTGGTAAGGGGACATTGGGGTTGGGTTATAAAGGAAGGGAGTACATCTTCCATAACAGGGCATGGTAAGGTTTTACAGGCAGTGAAGAGCTTTATACTTGGCTTATCACCTCACTATGAGGAGAGAAACTATATCACTATTTATGTCTGGAACTTCCTGACAAAAAAGACTGGGACCACTCCCATGAGGATGCAGAGTCAAACATGTCCCTCTCACTCTTCATTCCACTTCAACTTTCACCATTAACCCCATAGTCAGCATCATTCATTGCACTTCATTTCTAGCCACTGGCCATGGTGCTTTGTGTCTTGTTGTAACAACCAGCATCTCCTTGACCTCTGCAGGGAAATGTCTGACTTGCCCAACAGTGGGCCTCAGAAGGTGAAAGCACTGAGGCCTCAGAGAAAGCGTTGGTAAGGCTGCCTCCTGCTGTCTCACCATCTCAGCTTCTGATGGTTTGATGGGGACATTCATAGGGAGAGTAGGACGACAAGCTGGTGAGCATTTCACTGTGACAGCTCCACAGGAATAAACCACTGATTGGCACTACATCCACAAGAATCCATTCCCTCCACCACCGATGCTCAGTAGCAGCGGTGTATACGATCTACAAGTTGCCCTACAGAAATTCACCAAAGATCCTCAGACAGCACCTTTCAAACTCATGACCTCTTCCATCGAGAAGGACCAAGGCAGCGGATATATGGGAACACCACTACTTTCAAGTTCTCCTTCAAGTCACTCACCATCCTGACTTTGAAATATATCGCTATTCCGTCATGGCTTTTGGGTCAAAATCCTGGAATTCCTTCCCTAATGCCATTGTGGGTTAATCCACAGCAGATGGACTACAGCACTTCAAGAAGGCAGCTCACCATCACCTTCTCAAGGGCAAGTAGGGACTGGCAATAAATGCTGGCCAGCCAGTGACACCCACATCCCACAAAATGAATAAATTAATACATAAGCAGGCCACTGGCACTCAGAGGACTGCCAGAGATTGGGTATCAGGCTACCCTTGGGATATAGAGGATCCTGCAGTGCTGCAATCAGGGACTTCATTCACATGTTATCAGGCTGAAGACATGGTGACAGAAAGACAGGAAACCTTGGACACAATCCAGGTATCCCTTCATCACCAGCAGACAGGGCAGTGCCAACTGGCACCCAGCCTGAGGAAGAAACCTCGCACAGGTTCCTCAGAAATGTCCCTTCAGGACAGTCCAGAGGTGGCTAGGCCCTTCACATCCACCCTGTTTAATCTCCTCTAGTTCTTGGAAGCTCATAACAGGGAATGTTAACTTGCATCTTGCACATTATGGCTACACACTATATCCATCACCAAGTAGGGCAGTCTTCAGAATGCTAGAGACCAACTGAGTGTGCAGAAGCCTTTTAAATATGGCACGGTCACCAGGGATGCTGCTTTTTTTTTGTGGATGTCCAAAAAGTGGTGAGTAGTTTGGTGATGGTGCTTAATAAGATAGAATTAAATGTAAGTCATGTAGTGGGCAGGGTAGCTAGTTAACAAAATGAGTTTGGTCACATGTAATAAGGAATATCACTAGACCTTGGAGCAGAATCTGCAACAAAAATGCAACATAACTCGTACTTAACTAAGCAAAACCAAAGTCTCAGCTCTTATATTCTGAGCAGTGAAGTTTACCTTCCCAATTGTACAGGTAATATATAAGTAAGAGCATCCATTGAGAATGATAGTGGAAAGTTGTCCCTTGCAGGCCACAAAATAACTGCAATGATTCTCAGTTTAATAAACTATGAATTTTGCTCTTTCAGCTCTTAACAGTTAATAGTGAAAATACTGCTTGAAAGGTCTTGCTTCTGCTATTGACAAAGAAAAGACTTCGAATACATTTTTCTGTGTGTAGTTTTTGTTTAGGCTGGATTTACTAACCAGTAATATTGAGGACATATCAGGTTTCTGCACTAGTTCCATGCATATCCCTATTAATGGTTTTAGTTCCATGATTAAGACTGCCATTTAGATTTGTGGAAACACACAAAGGCCAAGTTTTTACAAATTCTTTTGTAATTAATAAAGCAATAAAATTAATGCTGTACTTACTCATGTTACTGCACATTGCATACACATAGTCGGTGGACTGAAGATACTAAAATAGAGTGAGTGACTGCAGTTGAGGTGGGTACCTGATACTGGAAAGTCACTGCCATGATGCCATGTAACTGTCCGAAAGGTACAGTGCTCCTATGGTCTGGAATTGCTGCCATAATGTAACATTCCTTTATTTTTATTGAATAAAGAATAAAAACTCTTTTCTGATGATATGCATAAGGACATAAATAAATATATTGTGTCTCTTGATTCAGATAACAATTTAGTGCATGAATAGGACAACCAAATCTAGTCCTGATATGGTTATCACAACTTGGCTGTGCTATCAGTTGTTACAGATGGCTACATATCAGTCATCAACGATGTGTGGTCATTCTCTGGTGTACCCTCAGTATTAGAGTCATGATCCCATGGAAGGGGTAGTTGGTGAAATGCAGTTTGGATGCATTGTTTATTTCTTCACAGAATTTAACCATTGTTCATTACAACATTATATGACCTCGGCTAGATAATAACAACTTAGTATTTTTCCAAGAACCTATGTGCTTACTTGGAAACCTTAAACTCTGATGCTTTGGCCTGGTTCCAGTTGGGAAAGCTGTCTGCATGTTCATTGATCATGTTCTTGTACCATTTTCTCCCTTTATCCCAAACAATTCATCATGCACCTGTGGCTGGATGCTAAGAATGTTGGAAGGAAGATCTGTGTAGATCTATCTTGCAAACATGAGAGCAGCTGCTGAGGGTAAACCACACCACAGAGAAATAGCACATAGATTTAACACAGCTATCTGAAAATCTTGGTGAGTTGCTTTACATTTATTGATCATGGAGTTTACAATACTGAGTGACCTATTGACTGAGGTTAGTGAAGAGAAAAGGTAACATGTTCAATATCCCATTTTCATTTGCATGCCAATCTTTCGTTTTCTCTGCACACATGTGAACTATATATCTGGCCCAGCATGTGCTGTTGTATAGTTTGCATAATTATAAACTTTTATCCTTCTGACATTACTTCCTTAGATAGTCCCTGCTCATCTCTGAACGACCAGAAGGAACACACCAGCTCGGGCACCAGTTGGATTCATTCAGAACATCTGTTGAATGTGATTTCTTTCTGTTATTACAGCCAGTCACCATTTGATGTAACGTAATGAATCTACTCTGCTTGGCTGTGATGTGAAATTAACTTTGTTGTTTAGAATTTGATATAGAACATAGAACAATACAATACAGAATAGGCCCTTCAGCCCTTGATGTTGCGCCGATCTGTGAACTCTTCTCAGATTGTCCCCCTATACTATCCCATCCATGTGCTTATCTAAGGATTGTTTAAATCTCCCTAATATGGCTGAATTGACTATATTAGCCGGTAGGGCATTCCACGCCCTTGCCACTCTCTGCGTAAAGAACCTGCCTCTGACGTCTATCTTAAATTTATCACCCCTCAATTTGTAGTTATGCCCTCTCCTACAAGCTGACGTCATCATCCTCAGAAAAATACTTTCACTGTCTACCCTATCTAATCCTCTGATTATCTTGTATGTCTCTATCAAATCCCTCTTAGCCTTCTTCTTTCCAATGAGAACAGACCCAAGTCTCTCAGTCTTTCCTCATAAGACATTCCCTCCAGACCAGGCAACATCCTGGTAAATCTCCTCTGCACCTTTTCCAATGCTTCCACATCCTTCCTGAAATATGGGGACCAGAACTGTACACAATATTCCAAGTGTGGCCGCACCAGCGTTTTGTATAGTTACAGCATGATATTGCGGCTCCAGAACTCAATCCCTCTACAAATGAAACCTAACACACCGTATGCCTTGTTAACAGCACTATCAATCTGGTGGCAACTTTCAGGGATCTATGTTCATAGACTCTAAGATCCATCTGCACATCCATTCTACCAAAGATCTTTCTATTGACTCAGTACTCTGCCTTCCGTTATTTTTCCCAAAGTGTATCACCTCACATTTAGCTGCATTCAACTCTATTTGCCACATCTCAGCCCAATTCTGCAGTTTATCCAAGTCCCCCTGCAACCTGTAACATTCTTCCAAACTGTCCACTACTCCACCGACTTTAGTGTCATCTGCAAATTTACTAATCCATCCATCTATGCCTGCGTCTAAGTTATTTATAAAAATGACAAACAGCAGAGGTCCCAAAACAGATCATTGTGGCACACCAGTAGTAACCGGACTCCAGGCTGGATATTTTCTATCAACTACCTTGCTGCCTTCTTTCAGAAAGCCAATTTCTAATCCAAACTACTAAATCACCCTCAATTCCATGCCTCTGCATTTTCTCCAACAGCCTACCATGTGGAATCTTATCAAAGGCTTTACTGAAGTCCATGTATACCACGTCAACTGCCTTACCCTCATCTACATGCTTGGTCACCTTCTCAAAAAACTCAATGAGGTTTGTGAGACACGACCTACCCTTGACGAAACCATGTTGACTATCTGAAATCAAATTGTTGCTTGCGAGATGATTATAAATCTTATCTTTTATAATCCTTTCCAAAACCTTTCCTACATCAGAAGTAAGGTTCACTGGTCTATAATTACCTGGGTCATCTCTGCTGCCCTTCTTGAACAAGGGCACAACATTTGCAATCCTCCAGTCCTCTGATACTAAACCTGTAGACAATGATGACTCAAATATCAAAGCCAAAGGCTCTGCTATCTCCTCCCTAGCTTCCCAGAGAATCCTCGGATAAATCCCATCCGGCCCAAGGGACTTGTCTACTTTCACTCCTTCTAGAATTGATAACACCTGTTTGTAACTAACCTCGATCCTTTCTAGTCTAATATCTCATATTTCATTCTTCTCCTCTACAATATTCTCCTTTTCCTGAGTGAAAACCGATGAGAAATGTTCGTTTAACACCTCTCCAATCTCCACAGGGTCTGCACTTCACTTCCCACTTCTGTCTTTGACTGGCCCTATTCCTACCCTAGTCATCCCTCTACTCCTCACATACCTAGAGAAAGCTTTAGGGTTCTCCTTTATTCTGTTTGCTAAAGACTGCTCATGACCTTTCTTTGCTCTTCTTAACTCTCTCTTTAAATCCTTCCTAGCTGATCTGTAACTCTCCATCGCCTCATCTGAACCATCTTGCCTCATCAACATATAAGCCTTCTTCTTCTACTTAACAAGAGATACAATTTCTGTAGTAAACCACAGTTCCCTTACCTTATCACTTCCTCCCTGCCTGACAGGGACATACCTATCAAGAACGCGCAATATCTGTTCCTTAAACCAGCCCCACATTTCCATTGTCTGCATCTCCTGCATTTTGCTACCCCATTCTATGCATCCTAATTCTTGCCTAATCGCATTAAAATTGCCCTTGCCCCATTGATAACTCTTGACCTGTGGCATGTACCCATCCTTTCCAAGGCTAAACTAAATGTAACTGAATTATGGTCACTCTCTCCAAAGTGCTTACCTACAACTAAATCAAACACCTGGCCTGGTTCATTACCAAGCATCAGATCCAGTATGGCCTCCCCTCTTGTTGGCTCTTCGACACACTGTGTCAGGAAACCTTCCTGTACACATTGGACAAAAACTGATCCATCCGGCATACTAGATTTATAGCATTTCCAGTCAATGTTGGGGAAGTTAAAGTCCCCCATAATGACCACCCTGTACCTTTCACTCCTACCCAGAATAATTTTTCCAATCCTCTCTTCCACCTCCCTGGAACTCTGCAGAGGCCTATAAGAAACTCCCAGCAGTGTGACCTCTTCTCTCCTGTTTCTAACCTCAGCCCACACTACCTCAGTTGACAAGTCCTCATTTAAAGTTCCCCCAGCCACCATTATACTATCTTTGACTAACAAGGCCACACCCCCCCTCTTTTACCACCTTGCCCGTTCTTAATGAAAGATCTAAACCCTGAAACCTGCAACATCCATTCCTCACCCTGCTCTATCCATGTCTCCGAAATTGCCACAACATCGAAGTCCCAGGTGCCTATCCATGCTGCAAGCTCACCTACCTTATTTCGGCTTCTGAAGTAGAAGTTGAAGTAGACACACTTCAAACCAGTTTGCTATCTGCCAGCACATTCCTGTGACCCTAAAATCCTGTCCCTGTCCTCCCTATTCTCACCCTCCTGTGCACTGCAACTATACCTCAGGTTCCCATCCCCCTGTTGAGCTTGTTTAAACCCACCCGAATAGCACCAGCAAATTTCCCACTCAGGATATTAGTACCCCTTTGGTTCAAATGAAAACCGTCTTGTTTGTACAAGTCTCACCTTCCCCAGAATGAGCCCCAATTATCCAAGTACTTGAAACCCTCCCTCCTGCACTATCCTTGTTTAGCTGAAATCTCTCCCTATTCCTTGCCTCACTATCACGTGGCATGGGTAACAAACCAGAGATAACAATTCTGTTTGTTCTAGCTCTCAGCTTCTACCCTCGCTCCCTGAAATCCTGCCTTACATCTCTATCCCTCTTTCTAACTATGTCATTGGTACCTACATGGACAACGACTTGAGGCTGGTCACCCTCTCCCTTCAGGACCCCAAAGACACGATCAGAGACATCACGGACCCTGGTACCTGGGAGGCAACACACCAACTATGAGTCTCAATCGTTCCCAACAACCTTCTATCTGACCCGCTAACTATTGAGTCCCCAAATACTAACACTCTCCTCCTTTCCCTCCTTCCCTTCTGTGCAACAGGGACAGGCTCTGTGCCAGAGACCTGGGCCCCATTGCATGCCCCTGTCCCCCTCAACAGTATCCAAAATGGTATACATGTTTTTCAGGGGAACGACTACAGGGGATCTGTCCACTGACTGTTTTCTCCCCCCTTCGAACAGTCACCCAGCTTTCTTCGTGCCTAGGAATAATCACTTCCCTGTTACTCTTATCTATCACAGCCTCTGCCTCCCGAATGATCTGAAGTTCATCCAACTCCCGCTTCAGTTCCCTAACATGGTCTTGGAGGAGCGAGAATTGGGTGCACTTCCTGCAGATGTACTTGGATGGGACACTAATGGCGTCCCTCTCCTCAAACATCATGCAGGAGGAACATTACTCTCCCTGCACTGCCATCCCTGCTAGTCCCCTTATCACAAAGTGAAAAAGAAGAGATGCTTAGCTGATTTGTTCCTAGTCTTTAAGGTTAGAGGAGGCGGTTGGGTTGGAAGCCCTACAATGGTAGGGTCTCGGGTTGAGAAGACGTTGACTTATATAGCTGAATGGAGATAAAAATAAGACATCCCTCCTTCCCCAGAAACCTCTGCTCTCTGATTTCAAATATTAAAGCTCAAATCAGCGACTCACTGCTCCTGGCAGGCCCATGGTCCAAGCTCCCGCCCTTAGAGTTGCTGCTGCTGCTAAATAACAGAAATGTTTGAAACTGAAGTGTTTGTTGCCATGTCAATCAGATTAATTGTTGATACATACATGCTTGGCAGGCCAATGGTAGAAAGTCCATCTGTTTCAACAACTTAAAACATTTTAGGTGTCTACCCTATGATCTACCTTGATGCTTAAGATGGATAACACCAACGCATGAGATGTCAGACCCATTCTAAACTATTAGTTTGTTGTGTGGACTGGTTTCAGAAACACATCTTGTTTTAAGTGTGTAAAAGAGTAACTTTTGCATCAATATCAGTGGCAGTTTTGCCATATTGTGCAGGTTGTTCATTCTTTTTAGAGTGTGTTTTTTGAAGACAAATGAAGCTTTTACCTATTCTTATACTATCCAAGTTGTGTATCACATTTACCACATGCACTGTCTGCCTGGCGTTTGCAAGCTGTAACATTCTGGTTTTACTCTTGGCCTTTGTTGACATGTTTGCATTCCATGGATGAACAGAACTTTGAAAGCTCCTTTGGCATTGGTCCTTGCTTGGGTCTTCTTCACGTTCTGCTGTGGAGCATTGTGTTGTCTTTCGGTTTCTCTGGGTGATTGGATTTCTTACACATTTAATTAAAATGTTTCCTTGTAGAAACTTTATAGCTTACATATATAATGAAATGCTGGACATTGTCTTGGTGGATGGTACAAACCACATCGCAATCAAGATTTGAATGTTCTACTGACCGTTTTGAATAGTTGTACCAGAGTCAAGTATTCGCAGGTATTACTGGCCTGATACACAAGCTGCAAACTTGCAGATTTCTTCCAGCAGGGTGTTTGTTTTATATTCATTAGACTTGTACAGAAGATATTTTCTGAAAGACTTGATAAGTTTTGAGACCGTAAGCAGTACCATAAGCCTTCTAGTTACATTAGTTTCAGTGGAAGAACATTATGTAACAGTGTGTTGACATGTGCCTTTTAATTGGTTGATCATTTCAGCTGGTTGTTGACAGGATGACATCAACTCAAGCCTATGTAGCCTGAAATTGACTTGAACTTTATGTTTACTTTCTAATTTCTGAAAAACATGTTTTGTCAAGATCTTTGTGATCAGAAATACCAGAGGGTTTAAATTCTTAAACATGCAGTGCCCAAAGTGAGAATAGGTTTGACTCTCTCTCATTCTTTGTCAGTTATTTGCTGATGCATGAAGTTATGAGCAATTCTTTACTGCAAATGAAGTTCTGATAGCTTGCCAATGGATTTCCAGTCCACGGTTAGATGTTGCATTTCCATCGTTCTTTTGTGAAACTTTATGGGTGGCACGGTGGCACAGTGGTTAGCACTGCTACCTCACAGCACCAGAGACCTGGGTTCAATTCCTGTCTCAGGCAACTGTCTGTGTGGAGTTTGCACATTCTCCCTGTGTCTGTGTGGGTTTGCTCCAGTTTTGTCCCATAGTCCAAAGATGTGCAGGTCAGGTGAATTGGCCATGCTAAATTGCCCGTAGTGTTAGGTGAAGGGGTAAATGTAGGGGAATGGGTCTGAGTGGGTTGTTCTTCGGAGGGTCAGTGTGGACTTGTTGGGCCGAAGGGCCTGTTTCTACACTGTAAGTAATCTAATCTAATCTAAAAAATACCAACATAAAAATCTCTTGCAATGTTGTTCCTGTTTTCTGTTTTCTGGCTTCTTCCTTCCCCTTCAAAAGTTGCAGTTGCATCTGTAAGTAGTGTGCATACCTAAAGTGAAGCAGTGACAATATTTGCATCTCTTGGTGAAATCAACCACTTTCTGGACTGAGGTAAGGTCATTCTGTTTTTTATCTGTTCTTGTCTCCTTTCCTTTCTTTTAATCTTTTTCCCTTTCTAAGAAGATGACAGTGATAGGGCTGGAGAATGAGATGAGCTGGGCAGTTCTTTTGAGGTCGGTACAGACAGGATGGGTCAAACGGACTCATTTGATACTGTAAAATTCAATGATTCTGAATATTTTTACCAGGGCAAGACAAAGAATCTGACAATGCTCTGTTCGGAGAAGAGGTGAAGAAGAGGAATTTGTTTTGAGCCGTTGTTTGATCTGAATCATAGCAGCGTAATCCTTGATATTCCACTTACTGGGTTGAACTTGACATTTGGTACACAGAGAAAGACATCTGGCCAGGGCTCGGAGTTGCTGAGGTTTACTTCAGCTGAGGTTTGTGTCTTTGAAAACCTTCATCAACAACTTTAAATATTTTAAAGAACTTTAAATAGCTGACCTGAAGAGTTACTTGGCTACTCTCAGGATCAAGCTCTGAACTGACAGAAGAAGCAAACAACTATTCCTAAATTCAGGAGACATTTTATTTAGTGGAAAAAAAACTGGTCTCTTCCCAAAAAAAAATGCCACTGCCACAATTCAGTTACTAGCTTCTACCTAAGGCATGTCATGGAAATAATCTGTGTATCTGTGTGTGGTCAACTGGTTAAAACAGTTAATGAAATGCTGAGAAAGGAACCTAATGTCCTCCTAAAGTGGGCCATTTTTTAAAAAAAAGCTCCTGTTCCCTTTGATTTAATCCCATGGTTGTGTAGCCTACTAAAGCAAAGACCGGCACAGACTTGTTTATAATCCTTTCATAAGATGATTTAAAATTGTAAATACAGCTGGTTCTTTGGCCCCTAGATGTAATGATAACTTTAAAGGTAAATTTTTATGAAAGAGCACATCTTTTAGATAAAATAGGATTATAGTGTTGTTCCTTAGAATGTTCAGATAAGCAAAGGCTTTATATCAAAGAAAACAAAAATGTAGGAAAATCCCATTAAAGCAAATATTATTCATTTAAAAATACAGCTGTATATAATTTATTAAGACTGCAGGTGCAGACGTACCATCAAAGTAATCATTCCGATTTTACACTTTAATAATCCCTATTAGTTATATCAGTTTGCAAGTAAAATCCAGATAATCATCACAAGGAAGGAAAGCAATTTCCAATCAGAAAGGCAAAGTATAAATAAATAGAGAAGAAATGTTGATTAGTCTGATATCTGTCTGAGATTGGCTCTATGACTGTGAAATGCCCTTTATTATTTCTGTCCATGATAATCTTCTGAATCTTCTTTAGTATCAACTAGCATATAAAGTACCAGCATTAACATGGCTTTGATAGATCAATGAATAGGTGGCTCCATTAACACAATACATCAAAACTAGACAATAATCATTTAGTGTAGATTTGGGTATCCATGGAGAGGAAGTGTGTGGAGTCCATTGGCACAGTACAGGCCTTTCCTGAGTCACTGGCTCCACAAAGGCTAGAAAGTATCATCACCCGTAAATGAAGTTTTAATTTCAGTTTGAAAGTTTCTGTGGTCCATTTGTAAGTTTTCATTAATGTTTGCTCTAATTTGCTCCACCAGCAGCTGATTAAGCTATTATTGTTCGTTTACTAAAATGTGTAATCATAAATTAAATTTTTAAAGGAGTAATTTTGACTGAGAGATTGTATGTAAAGTAGACATCTGAAGTCACTTGTTATGCATCTGTTCTGAAAGTGGCGAGTAATCCAAAATACCCTATTTTCTTTCACCCTCTAAGTGCCCTATTATTTGTTTTGTATAAAGTTTATTATGATGTGGATGTGTTATTAAATGTGTTTTTCAGGCAGACAATTATGACATCTTCAAATGGACAGGGGGATTCGGTGTCAAGTCAGATGTCTTTCCTTGTTTTACACCAAATGGGATGAGATGAGAATGCTGGATAAAAGCAAATTACTGCAGATGCTGGAATCTGAAACCAAAAGAGAAAATGCTGGAAAATCTCAGCAGGTCTGGCAGCATCTGTAAGGAGAGAAAAGAGCTGATGTTTTGAGTCTAACTGACCCTTTGGGGTCAGCTCTTTTCTCTCCTTACAGATGCTGCCAGACCTCCTGAGATTTTCCAGCATTTTCTCTTTTGGTTTGAGATGGGAATACATTGGAGAGAGTATAGATGAGATTTATAAGAATAGCTTCCTGGATGAGAAACTTGAGGATAGAAAAAAAGAATAGATTGGAAGGTTGGTTCTGAAGAAGGGTCACTGGACTGGAAACGCTCTCTCCACAGAAGCTGCCAGACCTCTTAACACTCACCTGTACCTGTGTTTTCATTTTTGCCGCAGTCTACCTACTATTTACTCATCTATGCTACTTAACTATGTGATCTGCCTGTACTGCTCGCAAGACAAAGCTTTTCACTGTGCCTCGGTACACGTGACAATGAATTCAATTCAATTCAATGTGACAATTCTGTGATTTGATATATGTGCTCAGTGAAATTTAGGCCAATCAGGTTATGATCTTCAGGTTAGGAAGCATTGCCCCAAGATTAAGATGAATCAACACTCTAACTCCTGATGACCCCTGATGAAATTGAGATTACATGTCATTAGATAGGGATCAAGTTGATGCTATCGGAGAAATTCGTCCACCAGAATAACTTGTCAACAAGCATTGTCTATTTCAGTGCTAAGAAATGGTCACTTTAATGAAGTACAGGAGGACATTACCATTGGTCAGGTCACATGTATTAAATGTGATGGAAGTGATGCAGCTCCTCACAACTGTTCTGCCATACAATTAGATTGTGGTTGATCCGTGACTTAACTCAATCTGCATGATTGAGTTAGGTCACAGATCAGCTACAATCTAATTGTATGGCTGAACAGTTGTGAGGAGCTGCATCACTTTCCCTGACCTTACACTCCTGTACTAAGATCTTAACAGAACAACACAGTGCCCTATTTGGTCTTCAAAACATTCTTATTAAATTATGCCAATCATATATACTCTACTTGAATAATTAAAATATTTCTAATACATTGTACAGGAACAATATTTACCTATGAAATTAATCTGCATTAGACCATGGTATTAATTGCTGCAATTTATCTATCACTGATTTTCTCTTTAATATTGCATTTTCAATCTAATAATAACACAGCTGCAGCCCCTCCACATTGCCACTTCAGTTTCTCTGAAACATTACACATGCTCTAAAAAGTCTGACATATTCTCCATTATTGTGCATAATGGGGCAGGAGATTAGAGGATCTTGTGTGGAATTTCTGGGCCCTGGTCCTGTAGATCCATAGAATTATACAATTGTACAGCACAGAAGATTACCTTTCAGTGAGAGCACAAAGATATTTTTTCCTTCCTCAAGGGCCTCTTCAGTGAATGTACTTCCATTGCATATTTGCTTACCATGAATAATTTAACCAGGCAATTACTATACTTTTTACTGCGTCTCAGATAGAATTAATGAGTCAAAGTTCGCAATTGACATAGTGTTCACAACAATAGAAAAACTAAATATCTGCAGATGCTGTAAATGCTGCTCCTTTTTATAGCAGTTTCTGTTTTTGGTTCATTACAATAGCATCCATTTAATTTTTCTCATATAATAACTTCTGAAGGTATATTGCCTTCAGATGCAGAAACCACATTTACTTACAAGTAGTTATTACCTCGGTGATTTCCGTTCCCCGAGATACTAGTTAGCTGAGTGTTTCTTTAGAGTAGAATAGCTTTTGTCACTTCTACCATATACAACTGATACAATAAAAATGAGACAGCATTCCTTAAGTGTTGGGGGTGTTACATGGACAGCACAAACTACTCAATCGTACATGGCATAAAGTGCATAAGAAGTGCAAAACATGCAAGTTACAGCGTAATGGAAGAATGATAAATAATAGACATTGTTCAAACAGCAATTCGAAGTTGTGCAAAAAATTTCAGATGGAAAAGAGTCCGATCATACAGTGTGAAGGAGCCTGATGGATTGGGGGAAAAAACTGTTGCACAGTCTGGCCGTGAGAGACCAAATGCTCCGGTATCTTCTACAAGATGTCAGGAGGGAGAACAGTTTGGGTGAGGTGTGTGAGGGGTCTTCCACAATGATCTTTCTAATACAGTGTGTGGTGTAAATGCCTGTAATGGAGGGAAGATAGACCCTGATAATCTTCTCAGCTGTCCTCACTATCCATTGTAGGGTCTTATGATCCGAGACAGTGCAATTCTCGAAGCAAGCAATGATGCAGCAGCTCAGAGTACTTTCAATGAGCACTCGGTAGAATGCAGTGAGGATGGGGGGTGGGAGGTGGGCCAGGTAACCAGATGAGATTCTTCACCAGGTGTATACCAAGAAAATTGATGCTCTTCACGATCTCCATGGGGTAGCCATTGGCATCCAGCAGAGTGTGGTCGCTCCGTGCCCTCTTGAAATCAACAGCCATCTCTTTCATCTTGTCCATGTTCAGACTGACCCAGGGAACTGAGGGCAGTTTCACTAACCCGGAGGAAGTCAGGGCGGTTTCACTAACCTGGGGAACTGAGGCCAGTTTCACTAACCCCGGGAACTGAGGCCAGTTTCACTAAACCGAGGGAATTGAGGCCAGTTTCACTTACCCGGGGAACTGAGGGCAGTTTGACTAACCTGGGGAACTGAGGCCAGTTTCACTAACCCCGGGAACTGAGGCCAGTTTGACTAACGCGGGGGAACTGAAGCCAGTTTCACTAACGCGGGGGAACTGAGGGCGGTTTGACTAACCCAGGGGAACTGAGGCCAGTTTCACTAACCCGGGGGAACTGAGGCTAGTTTCACTAACCCGGGGGAACTGAGGGCGGTTTCACTAACCCGGGGGAACTGAGGCCAGTTTCACTAACCCAGGGGAACTGAGGCTAGTTTCACTAACCCGGGGGAACTGAGGCCAGTTTCACTAACCCAGGGGAACTGAGGCCAGTTTCACCATCCCAGAGACAGGTTGTTGGCTCTGCACCAGTCTGTTAGCTGCTGCACCTCCTCTCTGTATGCTGACTCGTCATTACTGCTGATGAGACCCACTACAGTTGTATCATTAGCGAACATGGTGATGTGACTCGACCTGTAGGTCACTGCATAGTAGTGTGTCAGCAGGGTGAACAGCAGTGGACTGAGCACAAAGCCCTTGGGAACCCCTGTGTTCAGTGCGATGGTGTTGAAGATGCTGTTCTCAATTTGGCCTGACTGAGGGGTCCCAGTAGGAAGTCCAGGATCCAGTTACAAGGGATGTATTTAGGCCCAGCAGACCCAGCTTTCCAATCAGGTGCTGAGGAATGATAGTGTTAAATGCAGAACTGAAGTCCATGAACAGTAATCTGACTTACATGACCTTCTTCTCCAGGTGGGTGAGGGCCAGATGGAGGTGGTGAAAATAGCATCATCTGTTGAGTGGTTGGGTCAATACATGAACTGCACGGTGTCCATTGAGGGGGACAGCAGGGTCTTAATATGCCTCATCACGAGACTCTTGAAGCACTTTATGATGATGGGTGTAAGAGCAACAGGGCAGTAGTTGCTGAGACAGGGCGCTGATGACGTCATTGGCACGGGGAAGATGGTAGCAGCCTCGAAGCATGTTGGAACTATGGCGCAGCTCAGGGAGATGTTGAAGATGTCCGTGAGAACATTTGCCAGTACGTCAGAGCATCCTCTGAGCACTCTGCCAGGGATGTTCTCTGGTCCAGCAGTCTTACGTGGGTTGGCTCTGCATAAGGTTTCCTCATGTTGCTCGTAGTAAGACACAGCACCTAGTCATTGGGAGAGGAGGTGGACTTAGAACATAGAACATAGAATGTTACAGCACAGTACAGGCCCTTCGGCGTTGTGAAACTTTAGATAGATTGTTTACAGTGTGGAAACAGGTCCTTCGGCCCACACCGACCCTCTGAAGAGCAACCCACCCAGACCCATTCCCCTACATTTACCCCTTCTCCTAACACTATGGGCAATTTAGCATGGCCAATTCACCTGACCTGCACATTTTTGGACAGTGAGAGGAAACCGGAGCACCCGGAGGAAACCCACACAGACACGGGGAGAATATGCAAACTACTCCACACACACAGTTGCCTGAGGCGGGAATTGAACTCGGGTTTCTGGCGCTGTGAGGCAGCAGTGCTAACCACTGTGCCATCATGCCGCCCACCCAGCCTGTTGCACCAACCTGCAAAATGAATCTGATGTCCATCTAGCCTACACCATCCCATTATTATCCATATGTACGTTCAATGCCAATTTAAATGCCCTTAATATCGGCGAGTCTGCTACTGTTGCAGGCAGGCCATTCCATGCGAAAGTGAGGACTGCAAATGCTGGAGATCAGAGCTGAAAATATGTTGCTAGAAAAGCGCAGCAGGTCAGGCAGCATCCAAGGAGCAGGAGAATCGACGTTTCGGGCATGAGCTCATAAGAAGGGCTTATGCCCGAAATGTCGATTCTCCTGCTCCTTGGATGCTGCCTGACCTGCTGCGCTTTTCCAGCAACATATTTTCAGGCTGTTCCATGCCCCTACTACTCTCTTTACTCTCTGAGTAAAGAAACTACCCCGATATCTGTCCTAAATCTATCCCTTTCTCAATTTAAAGCGATGTCCCCACGTGTTAGCCTTCACCATCTGAGGAAAAAGGCTGTCATTGTCCACAATATCTAACCCTCTAATTATCTTATACATCTCGATTAAGTAACCTTTCAACCTTCTTCTCTCCAATGAAAACAGCCTCAGTTCCCTCAGCCTTTCCTCGTATGACCTTCCTTCCAACATCCTCGTAAATCTCCAAAGCTTCCACATCCTTCTTATAATGCGGTGACCAGAACTGCATGCAATACTCCAGGTGCGGCCTTACCAGTGTCTTGTACAGCTGAAGCATGACCTCGTGGCTCTGAAATCCAATCCCCCTACCAATAAACGCCAACACACCATATGCCTTCTTAACAGCCCTATCAACCCAGGTGACAACTTTCAGGTATTTATGCGCCTGGACACTGAGATCTCTCTGTTCATCTACACGGCCAAGAATTTTACCATTAGCTCAGTACTTTTCATTCCTGTTACTTCTTCCAAATTGAGCTATCTCACACATTAAACTTCATTTGCTACTTCTCAGCCCAGCTCTGCATCTTATCTGTGTCTCGCTGTAGCCCACAACGTCCTTCTGCACTATCCACAATTCTGCCTACCTTAGTGTCATCTGCAAATTTACTGACTCATCCTTCTACACCCACCTCCAGGTCATTTATAAAAATGACAAACAGCAGTGGCCCCAAAACAGATCCTTGTGGCACACTACTGGTAACTGAGCTCCGGGATGGACATTTCCCATTAACCACCACCCTCTGTTTTCTTTCAGCTAGCCAATTTCTGATCTAAACCGCTAACTCATCTTCAATCCCGAAAATCCTCATTTTGTGCAATAGCCTACCTACCATGTGGAACCTTATCAAATGCCTTACTGAAGTCCACATACACCACATCAACCATCTTACCTTCATCCACCTATTTTTTTACCTTCTCGAAGATCTCACTCAGGTTAGTGAGGCATGACGTGGCCTTTACAAAACCGTGTTGACTATGCGTAATCAAATTATTCCTTTCCAGATGATGAGAAACCCTGTCTCTTATAACCTTTTTCAACACCTTACCCACAACCGAAATAAGGCTCACTGGCCTATGATTACCAGAGTTGTCCTGACTCCCCTTCTTAAATAAGGGAACAACATTTGCTATTCTCCAGTCTTCTGGCACTATTCCTGTTGACAATGATGACACAATGATGATTTCCTCGCTGCCATATAATTTCGTACCTCAAACTTGCATAAAGGTTGTTCAACTTTATTGATGGTTTGAAAATTTGTTTGATTTACTTTGTAGCCTCTCTCTCCCCGTCACGTAACCTCTCTCTCTCTCTCTCTCCCATTCCCTGCAGCTTCCCTGTTCCCACCTTCCGCTTTCAGCCTCGCCCTTTCTTAGAGATCTCTTGCGACCTCTGGCACTCACACTGCCTTACAGCCTCCTTTTGCCAGCAAATGAGCAATTTCCTTCTGAGCGTTGACAAAACAACAATGAAAAAGAGTTTGTGGGCAAATCACTTGAGTGGGATAGCCCTCAGATTTCTTTTTGTCTGCTGATGAATTGGAAGCACCTACCCTGTCTGGTTTGCAAAACACATAGAATAGACCTGAAAAATGCTCTTGCACATAACTGAAGTGCATGCCTTTATTATACAAGGGAACAGATTCCTGAAGGTCTTACAAATGCAAGTTTGGATTTTCTTGGAGGCCAACCAGGGGCATATAGATGAAAAAAGAAGCATAGCACTGCCAATGACCCAAATCAAGAAGGCACCATGTAGCATCCCATGACATTGGTATTAATATTCATAAAGTCAGCACAGCTACAAGAAAATTATACAAGCTAGACTTAGGTGACAAACTTGATTCTTAACAAAACAAATTCATATGCATTTTGATAAAATAAAATGGTTCTGTTTTAATCTATCTCTATGCTATGTGGTGCCATAGGATTTACAACTGTTGTACAGATTATTAAAAATAGCTTTTAAGTATATGCAATTGAATGAACATCTTGTTAATTATGAATCTTTAACAGCCTAATTACACTCAAAGCCAGTAGCAGCAGCCTAAATGGGTCATGAAAATCCAACAGGGAAAGGATTCTGTAGCACCAGAAGCAGATAGTATTGGGTTACCAGGCAACCTGGTAGGAATGAGGTGAAGTTGTGCCGCCAAAGTAAAGAAATGACAAACCAACTCAGAGTTTTAGCTTGATCCTGTCACAACCTAATCATAAATAATTTAATTTTAATTTTATATGTGGGGACTTTCAAATTTGCAACACAGACCAAAGAAGTAAGGGGGACACATTTTCCTTTGATTTACCTAAATATAAAATAAGCTGCATGAAGAAGTTTAGGCCGATAGAATAATTTAACATGTAGTGATCCCCAAGATGTTCTCTCCTTTAATTTAAATAGGGTAAATAACATGCAGGTACCTTAAAAGCTGCATGCTCTGACCTGCTTAATTTTATGGTATTCATGTGTCTCAGAATGTCCAGGTTGTCTTGGGTATAGATTTGGGGCAACTGGCCGGTATTTCATAGAGTGCCAGGGACTCTTGCCCCAGTTGCCAAGTCTGCAAACCTGGCAGGTTGCTCCAGTGATATTAGCTATACACCCTATCTATATCCCTCATGACTTTACAAACCTCTATAAGGTCACCCTCAGCCTCCAAATCTCCAGTCCATTCAGCCTCTCCCTATAATTCAAACCCTCCTGTCCCGGCAACATCCATATATATCGTTTCTGTACCCTTTCATGTTTCACAATAGGAAGAATGTTGTTAAACTTGAGACAGGGACTGAGTTGTCATTTTATTTAGCAACACTTATTTTAAATAAAAAGGGATTCTAAGTTGAAATTTATTGTCTTGCACTCAGCAGGACTGGGATACAAGAAAATAAACTTCAAAAGGCAACACCAATTTATACAGTATAAGAGAGTTCTTAACACCCCATTTTATCTGTGACTGGGTCTTCAACATGAATTAGCCAAATGGTTGAGTGAGCTTTATGAATGAGTTTTCTATATACACTGTAAAGTATTCCTTCACTTTAAAAAATCAACATAGGCCTTATACATTTAAACCAATACCATGCCCCTGTGCTCATTGACACTAATAGACTATTCACCTAACAAACTACTCAAGGAAATCATTAATATTAGCAATATGTTCCTATACCATGGTAATCTAGATGTGTCAATGGTGTCTGATTGTTTTTGTTGAATTCATGAACTTAGCAACTCTTGCATTTAAGTTCAGTGTCAATGACATAATGTATACCCAAATAACTGTCTTTGACTGGGATCCCATTTGGAATTTTAAGGTTATCATGACAAGCATATCTTTGTTGGAATGACCACTAAAGTCTTAAACCTTGTGGACTTCCAACACATAGATGGCAGACATGTGATATTTGAATCTATGGCTACATCAAAGAATTTTTTATACAGTTTAATAAACTCCATTCTCCACTCAAATTTACCATTGAAATTGAGCAAACAAACAAGCTCCACTTCTTTGAAATGCTAGTTGAGAACTTCTCCATTCGTTTCTCTACCATTGTGATTCCTACAGTTTCAGATATTACAAGATACATTGTGAATAGGACCCTAAGCCGCCTGTTCAACATGTAAGCTTCATGCTGAGATATGCAGGAGGCTGCAAGAACACAGCAAGCCAGGCAGTATCAGGAGGTGGGGAAGTCGACATTTCAGGTGTAACCCTTGAGATGATGTTAAAAATCACACAACACCAGGTTATAGTCCAACAGGTTTAATGGGAAGCACACTAGCTTTTGGGGCACTGCTCCTTCATCAGGAAGGAGCTTTGCTCCGAAAGCTAGTGCTTCCAATTACGCCTGTTGGACTATAACCTGGTGTTCTGTGATTTTTAACTTTGTAACTCCAGGCCAACTCCGGCATCTCCAAACCTTGTGATAATGGCTAACCTGATCAAATCATCACTTGTCATTACATTACCCAGACTTTACTGCCATGATTACAATGCTGGAGCTATGTAACTCAAAGCCTCTATAACTGACTGTTAACTTGCATTGTACTCAGTGTATTATGTTCCATGTACGGACCTAATAAGTTTGATCAACATTCAGTTATGCAGGACACACTGAAGGAAGCTAATTTAAGGGATCATATATGACACACTACCCAAATTGACAATAAATATAGTTGAAAAAGGTAAAATATTTTATCAAAATCCTTCACTTAATATAGCATTAGGATATATGAATTTTTCAATACATTCTTTTAATTTACAAATAATTTGTAATTCAGCTACATATTTCAAATATTAAAATTTTAACAAATAGAACTAAGCATGTTGGAAATCTGAAACAAAAACTGAGTGCTGGAGAAACTTAGCAGGCCTGTCAGCATCTGTAGAGAGAGAAGCAGAATTAACATTTCAAGTGCAGTGACTCTTTGTCAGAATACAGAATATTAAAATATTGTGTGTTTAGATGTTCTGCTTTTTTGCAGTAAAAACAGATGTGATCATGCACATGTAGTAGGCAAGAAACTGATTTGTGTACAAAGTTCAGCACTGTACTATGAAATTCTGTGACTTCTAATTGGAAATGTTATTGGCACAACTCCACCTAATTAGCGCTTACTCTGAAGTTCTCTAATGAGTAGGACATTGTACCGTTAAGCATATCTAAATTGTAGCCAACAGAGGTTTGTTTACAATAGGGCCATTATGCTGGCTGAGAGTATAAAACAACTACTGAACCAATAAGCAATGGTGAATTTTCCAGCATGAGCCATGAATCCCAACATTCTTTAACAAAAAAGCTTCATTTTACAGAATCAAGAGCTCACTGAATCTTTTCAGCAGCAATTAATGATCTGTCTTCACTTCTCATCCAATGCGCTTTGATGATGTTGCTGCTTCCTTCTTAGACAAGTTTCATATACTTCCAACAGAAAAGTAGCTGACATATAGCCACCTTCAGGTTCTGAATGATGAAAGGCATTACATAAACCAGCTGACAATGTACAATGGGACCAAGAGGAAGAAGGAAAACAAGAGACTGCTGTGTTTGAAGAAAGAGGGCTTCATTCTGGTCCAAGGATCTCATAAATATGGAATTACTGACAAGAATACAACAAGACGATTGTGCTTTGAGGAAAAAAACAATGGTCACAGGAAAGGGTCTTGGCAAACTACCAATTAGATTAATTGACTACAACATAAATATTATAGGAATATAATAAACAAATATTGAATGGATGTCATCTTTTTCTAAATGCATGTAACTTGAAGATATAATCATGTGTTAGAATATATTTGGTACTTACATTCAAAATACATTGTCGCATTATATGTCAAACATTAAAGCTACTTGCATGTTTCACTAGTTTTTATGTCAGCTCTATCCTATTATTACAGTGAAGTTAAATTAATATATTTATTCCATCACGTAGTTTTTATTATTCAGCAAATAAAGCATCAGGTAATATGTTTGTGTTTATAAGATTAAAGGACTAAACCATTGTGAGGATCTGTGGGGCTATAGCTTCTAATTACCTGGCAAGGTTTGTGTCAATAGTTTCTTCAGATCATTTTATTTAGAATGCTAACATTTATTAGACTCTGGTGATTGTAAATAGCTAACAGATCATTCACGGCCTTTTAATCTTTCCCTCTCAAATGAAACCTATGCCTTCTAGTTTTGGATTCCCTCACCCCAGGGAAAAGACCTTGTCTATTTACCCTATCCTTGCCCCTCATAATTTTATAAACTTCTATTAGGCCATCTCTTGGCCTCCGACACTCCAGGGAAAACAGTCCCAGCCTATTCAGCCTCTCCCTATAGCTCAAATCCTCCAACCCTGACAACTGTAAATCTTTTCTGAATTCTTCCTACAGCAGGCAGAGCAGAATTGCATGTTGTATTGCAATAGTGGCCTAACCAATGTCCTGTACAGCTGCAACATGACCTCCCAACTCCTATAGTCAATGCACTGACCAGTAAAGGAAAGCATACCAAATGTCTCCTTCACTATCCTTGCATTGAGGAGGTGAAGAGGCTGCAGAAGGATTTGAACAGGTTAGGAGAATGGGTAAAGAAATGGCAGATGGAGTACAACGGGGGAAAGTGTGAGGTCCTGCACTTTGGTAAGAAGAATAGAGGCATGGACTACTTTCTCAATGGGGAGAAAATTCCGAAGTCTGAAGTGCAAAGAGACTTCGGAGTTCTAATCCAGGATTGTCTCAAGGTAAACTTGCAGGTTGACTCAGTAGTTAGGAATGCAAATGTAATGATGGCATTTATTTTAAGAGGACTTGAATATAAAAATAGGGATGTACTTGTGAGGCTCTATAAGGCTCTGGTCATACCATGTTTGGATTATTGTGCACAGCTTTGGAATCCATATCTCAGGAAAGATGTATTGGCCCTGAAACATGTTCAGAAGAGAATGGTTCCAGGAATAAAAAGCTTAACATATGAGGAATGTTTGAGGACTCTGGGTCTATGCTTGATGGAGTTTTGAAGGATGTGTGGGGTTCTAATTGAAACATACAGAATACTGAATGTATTGGATAGGGTAGATGTTGGGAAGATGTTTTCTTTGGGAGGAGAGACTAGGACCCGAGGCACAGCCTTAGAGAAAAGGGAAAACCTTTTCGAATGGAGATAAGGAGAAACTTCTTCAGCCAGAGGGTGGTAAATTGATGGTATTCATTACCATAGAAGGCTGTGGAGGCCAGGTCATTGAGTATATTTAAGACTGAGATAGATAGGTCCTTGAGTATCAAGGAAGTCAAAGGTTACAGGGAGAATGGGATTGAGAACTTTATCAGAATAA